>NC_060179.1:51362263-51633776 GCF_021184085.1 Oncorhynchus gorbuscha
AATAGTTAACGTTGCGTTATGCTAATGAGCTTGCCTAGAGAATTTACATTTACATTTAAGTCATTTAGCAGACGCTCTTATCCAGAGCGACTTACAAATTGGTACACTCCTGGATACAGGTTTTTTTTTGTAGCCAAACAAAACGGAGCGATTTTTCCTACACAAATAATATTTTTGTAAAAACTGAACATTTGCTATCTAACTGAGAGTCTCCTCATTGAAAACATCTGAAGTTCTTCAAAGGTAAATGATTTTATTTGAATGCTTTTCTTGTTTTTGTGAAAACGTTGCATGCTGAATGCTACGCTAAATGCTACGCTAGCTATCAATAATCTTACACAAATGCTTGTTTTGCTATGGTTGAAAAAATATTTTGAAAATCTGAGATGACAATGTTGTTGACAAAAGGCTAAGCTTGAGAACTAGCATATTTATTTAATTTCATTTACAATTTTCATGAATAGTTAACGTTGCGTTATGGTAATGAGCTTGAGGCTGTATTCACGATCCCGGATCCGGGATGGCTAGAATCAAGAGGTTAATAATTATGCATTTCTTGCAATGCATTTTATTTTATTGATCAGGATCCATTAGCCGACGCCAATGGCGACAGCTAGTCTTTACTGGGGACCGACACTTAACGAAAAATACATTACAGGCAAAAGACTTGACAATTTACATACAGTACATTTAAAAACATGAACATGTAGTGTGTGTGCGTGCATCTATCAGTTACACATACACTGGGATCACTTAGAAATGTCCTTGTTTTTGAAAGAAAAGCATATTTTCTGTCCATTAAAATAACATAAAATTTATCAGAAATACAGTGTAGACATTGTTAATGTTGTAAATGACTATTGTAGCTGGAAACAGCTGATTTTTGATGGAATATCTACATGAACAATGTCTACACTGTATTTCTGTATTTGATACATGTTATGTTATTTTTATGGACAAAATATGTGTTTTTCTTTCAAAAACAAGGACATTTCTAAGTGACCCCAAACTTCTGAACGGTAGTGTATATGTCAGTACATACACGCAACAAGTAGGTCACATGGGGGAGAGGCTTTGTGCCGTGTGGCGCTGCTTCATTTTTTTTTTGAAACCAGGTTTGCTGTTCACTTGTGCTATATAAGATGGAACGGAGTTCCATGTGTTCATTTCTCTGTATATTACTGTATAGTGTGTATACTTGAATTTGTTCTGGACCTGGGGACTGTGAAAATATCCTTGGTCGCATGTCTGGTAGGGTAAGTGTGTGTGTCAGACTACGCAAACAATTTAGAATTTCCAACACTTTAATAATTCTTATAAAAACAAGAAGTGACGCAGTCAGTCTTTCCTCAACTCTTTGCCCAGAGAGACTGGCATACATAGTATTCATATTAGCCCTCTGATTGCAATGAAGAGCAAGACACATGACTCTGTTCTGGGCCAGCTACAGCTTAACTAGGTCTTTCTTGCAGCACTTGATTAATCTCTAATACACTATTGTAGGCCCAGCTTTTGGAACTTTGGCTTTCCTGGATATAGCCACTATATTCTGATCACTGCATCAAATTGGTACGGATACATCCAATGGGTAAAATGAAACACCAAATGTACATTTTGATTCAGGAACAGGAGTGGAGAATGTGTGTTTCATGACAATTTGTAAAGGTGGCGGTGCTATCTTTTTTTAGCATCATAAAATCTGAGATTATATGAACAACTTAAAATATGCATCCAAGCCAAACTGAAATCTTATCAAAGACATGTTGGGTCGTTTAACAGCTTTTAATTTCCTTAAAAACCCGGGCAAACTGATGTCATTGGGAAATTTGGCAGGGAAAATCTTTCCCTCTTTTTTTTCTATTGGATTTTTACCCAGTCTGTAAATGTATTTGAGATGAAATAGAAAAATATAGATACATTTTACTGATGTCAACTAGATTGAAGCATTCATTCTATCGATTTCTGACGTTTTTCTGATGAGCACGGGTTTACTTAGTCTTCTAGGGCAACAAGTAATGACAGAAGAGAAGCTGCATGTAGGCCTATTGAATTATAGACAAGCTGACTAACAAATAGCCTACCAAAATGTTGGAAATTATAAGCAGAAATATAGGCCTATATAAAAAAGGACTGTAAAAAAAAGAAATCTCCACCATCTCTGACTATACAGCGTATTTTCACTTTATTACATATCGTCAGGCAATTACGGAATGGCTATTAGTAATTGCAGGTGTGTGCGGGTGAACAAACTGACCCTCGCCACACTAGTACTTGATATCTTAGAGTACATTTGTGTGTGTGTGTGTGTGTGTGTGTGTGTGTGTGTGTGTGTGTGTGTGTGTGTGTGTGTGTGTGTGTGTGTGTGTGTGTGTGTGTGTGTGTGTGTGTGTGTGTGTGTGTGTGTGTGTGTGTGTGTGTGTGTGTGTGTGTGTGTGTGTGTGTGTGTGTGTGTGTGTGTGTGTGTGCGTGTGCGTGCGTGCATGTGTTTGTGCATGTGTTTGTGCATGAGTGTGTGTCTATGGCTCTTCTGCACTAGCCCCCGAAACAACCCTTGGCGCCAGTACAGAGTCCCATGAAATGCCCCTTGGTGCTCCTCAACAGGGAAGCCTTTCTTCCAGCATTCTCCTGGCCTCGAAACAAAATCTAAGTGGCGGTCAGACAGAAAATAATGCATTAAGGATAACCATTTGAAAAAAGTTATCTTGCAGAAAATGTATCCTAATTTATCAAGCTATAATGTAATCATATTATAAGGTAGGGGCATAATGAATATGGTCTTTAAGGTAGTACACCGGAGTTCTTTTTCACAGGGAGGTGTACATTTTTTGTGGCGTACTGTATTTATTTGAAATTCCTCTGTCTGGTCTCATAATACAGACAGAGTAAAGTGGGCATACACTCCCCTCCACTCCATCCATTTTCACGATGCGGTTTTCATTAATGGTGTTCTCCATCTATACGTTGTTACAGAAATAAATGGAGCAGCAATAAAGTTGCTATGGTCCGCCTTACCTCCATTCGTCTACTTTGGAATAGGAATGGGTCCTTTTGAAACCTTGGGCTTGAAACCTGTCTCGACATTGTGGTTTACGTACTACCTGTGCGCCCACATTTTACTCTGAAAATGCTATGATTTTGCTTCATCTTCCGACAGAAACATCTGCATACCACCGAGACAGATGTTTTCTCCATGTGGCCACTGAGGAGTCACTCTTGACTTCTGACCTCTCCCCAGAATGCCTCACTCCCCGCACACTTCAAACTGGAAGCTTTGCTTTATCTCTGTGTGTCACCTCTCTTGTTCTGAAATAGAAGATCATGATAATAGTCATTCTGATACCAATGAAAACACTCTCCGCATGACACAAAAAAACTGATAATGAGCCAGATAAGTACAGTGGGGCAAAAAACTATTTAGTCAGCCACCCATTGTGCAAGTTCTCCCACTTTAAAAAAATGAGAGGCCTGTAATTTTCATCATAGGTACACTTCAACTATGACAGACAAAATGAAAAGAAAAAAATCCAGAAAATCACATTGTAGGATTTTTAATGAATATATTTGGAAATTATGGTGGAAAATAAGTATTTGGTCAATAACAAAAGTTTATCTCAATACTTTGTTATATACCCTTTGTTGGCAATGACAGAGGACAAATGTTTTCTGTAAGTCTTCACAAGGTTTTCACACACTGTTGCTGGTATTTTGGCCCATTCCACCATGCAGATCTCCTCTAGAGCAGTGATGTTTTGGGGCTGTTGCTGGGCAACACGGACTTTCAACTCCCTCCAAAGATTTTCTATGGGGTTGAGATCTGGAGACTGGCTAGGCCACTCCAGGACCTTGAAATGCTTCTTACGAAGACACTCCTTCGTTGCCCGGGCGGTGTGTTTGTATTTGACCAAATACTTATTTTCCACCATAATTTGCTAATAAATTCATTAAAAATCCTACAATGTGATTTTCTGGATTTTTTTTCTCATTTTCTCTGTCATAGTTGAAGTGTACCTATGATGAAAATTACAGGCCTCTCTCATCTTTTTAAGTGTGAGAACTTTAGCAATTGGTGGCTGACTAAATACTTTTTTGCCCCACTGTATATTCTCACATTGAACATGACATTTTATGTTGTGTGAATTATTATGTCCATGGCTTATTTCATCTAATCAATATTTAGTATTACTACAGTTACAGTATGTGATTCTATTTTCAAAAAAGTATGTTGTGGAGTCTCAGTACGTTCGGTTATGCCTAGTTTAGTTTCCTTGCTAAATTCCACTCCCAAAAGCCATCTGGTTGTTCAGGGGAACATACGCTGTTTGCTATGTTTTGAGAACAAGCAACACACAGGGGTCACGGTTGTTTGATGTCCAAAGGAGCTACTTTAGTTACACCCTCTGTTAGCACAACAACAAACTACCCACACAGCACATTTCAAACCATGCATTGCAAAATACACAATAACAATTTTCACATTTCTATCCATACCCCAAAACTGTTAATGATAATATTAGGGCCCTTTACCTATGGTTCCTAATTCAACATAAGGACCAGTCCAGACAGAAACACTGGCGAGTGTGTCAATAAACTCCAACTTCAACTCAGAACTTCCCTTTTCACACCTGCTGGCCTGGCAGGTTTAAAAAAAAACAGCAGCGCTGCTGTCGTGTCTGTGTGGTAATCAGCAGAGTAGAAAATTAGACACCCTTCCCTTTTTCTACACTTGGCAACACTACCCGGTGCCAACATCCACAGTGCCCCTATTCCTGATTTCACTCATTTATACTGAACAAAAATATAAATGTTTAATGAGCTGAAGTAAAAGATTCCCAAAATGTTCCATACGCACCAGAAGCTTGTTTCTTTTCAATTCTGTGCACAAATTTGTTTACATCCCTGTTTACATCCCTTTGCCAAGATAATCCATCCACCACACAGGTGTGGCAAATCAGGAAGCTGATTAAACAGCAGGATTATTACACAGGTGCACCTTGTGTTGGGGACAATAAAATGCCACTGTAAAATGTGAAGTTTTGTCACACATCACAGTGCCACAGATAAGTTTAAGTTTCGCGGGAGCTTGCAATTGGCATGCTTCTATACCATCAGCCACCTCCAACGTTGTTTCAGAGAATTTGGCAGTACATCCAATCGGCCTCACAACCGCAGACCACGCCAGCCCAGGACCTCCACATCTGACTTCTTCACCTGCAGGATCGTCTGAGACCAGCCAGCCGGACAGCTGATGAAACAGAGAAGTATTTTTGTCTGTAATAAAGCCCTTTTGTGGGGAAAAACTCCCAAGTGGTGGGCTTATGCCCTCCCAGCCCTGGCTGCGCCCCTACCCAGTCAGGTGAAATCCATTCATTATGGCCTAATGAATTCATTTCAATTGACTGATTTCCTTATATGAACTGTAACTCAGTAAATTCAGTAAAATTGTTTCATGTTGCGTTTATTTTTTTGTTCAGTGTAGCTGTGTTTATTTCAACTGCGTGGCTGTCTCAACGTTGTCATGCTCTAGCCCTGAACAGGCCTCCCTGTCTGTAAAAAAACAGAGAAGAAGCATCCCAAAATTGACTGTGGTGTTTAGGTTGTCCCCAACTAGACGTTTTTCTATTCTTTACATATTTTCTGGGTGACAGACAGCTACTGTGCTTTACCAAACACAGAAATATAAAATAACCATATATCATCTGAATCTATCACGAGGGTTATAATCTCCTTCTCTCTTTCTTTCTCTCTCTCGGAGGACCTGAGCCCTAGACCATGCCCCAGGACTACCTGACATGATGACTCCTTGCTTTCCACCTGGCCATGCTGCTGCTCCAGTTTCCAAACACTGTTCTGCCTTAGAAATTTATGAACATTTGAACATCTTGGCCAATAATCTCCACCTGGCACAGCCAGAAGAGGACTGGCCACCCCACATATGCTCTCTCTAATTCTCTCTTTCTTTCTCTCTCTCGGAGGACCTGAGCCCTATGACATGATGGCTCCTTGCTGTCCCCAGTCCATCTGACTGTGCTGCTGCTCCATCTTATTATTTGACCATGCTGGTCATTTATGAACATTTGAACATCTTGGTCATGTTCTGTTATAATCTCTACCCGGCACAGCCAGAAGAGGACTGGCCACCCCACATCTTCCTATGCTTTTACACCTGCATTGTTTGCTGTTTGGGGTTTTAGGCTGGGTTTCTGTACAGCACTTTGAGATATCAGCTGATGTACGAAGGGCTATATAAATAAATTTGATTTGATTTGATATAAATGTAAAGGGTTTTGGCCTATTCAGCATACCGACGCAGCTTCTTAATTTGATCCCTCTTTTGTTGCTGCCATTTTTCCTGCGCCGCAAGACATGCAAATGAGCTTAGTGATTTACATAAACCCACTGAAAACCCGCACTAACACACTGAAATAATAATGGCGTTGCACTTTTCATGTTGCCTACTTTTGCCCAGCTAATGGCCTAACCATCGGTCAAGCAAAATTATGGACTAAAAGTTCAAATCCTGTTGCTACAGGATTATTGTGCTATGACATTACGGGTCAAATTAAGATCCTACATCTGTGTGTAATACATTGGCTACCCAGTGTATGGAATGAAGCTAAGCCTCTCTCCAAGATATAACGTCTTCATCCCCCTCTTGTCTGGCTGACTCATGTGTTTCTGATAAGGCCTATAACTGCCTACAGTTTAGTTCCGCTGCGTGGTGTGAGACGATGGGGAATAGGTGTCCTCTGCTCCGGCCTTATCGCGTACCGGCCCCTTCTCCAACGCTTTCCACCAGGCAGGAGGAGGTACCCTGTGGTGGGAGGCTGATGCCGTCCATATGTCTTCTGACAGCGGGCTACCCTGACCCTGCCTGTGCCAATGGCAGGGGGTTTGGGGGGGGTTCAGTGCATTTTCATTTTCTTAGCTATTGAGGGTGGAGGGCAATCGTAGACTAAGATGCTGAGGAAGAGGAATGTTCCCATGCCAGTGTTTTGGATGTATTGGGGTAGACACCTGGCAAATGCTCCTCCATTTTCACGTATGGGAGAATACCGACATGTACGGTAACCTCCTCTTGCGGTTTTGTAGTTCAGCAAACATCTTTCCATTACCTTTTACTGAGTGCAGATGTTTTGGTGAAGTTTGTTCTGCTCTCAATTTAGATTGCATACAGTTGCACAGGCCTTGTTGGTAGTTGCATCCGGCACTATTCTGAATGGATTTTCAGTCATATCAAATTCCTATCCCGTCTGAAACTCTGTAGGGCTCAATTCAGGCTTATAGATGCAAACATCGTATCTATACTGTATATGTGTTTACATGTGTGTGTTTGTGTGTTTGTGTGTGTGTACACCATGCATGCGTGTGTGTTATTTCGTCAGGGATGCTGAGGCTTGCTAGTGAGCTCTGGAATTCATCTGAGAACAGGGAAATCCCTGCATGCCACACAGTGGTATTTACATTACAAAGCCAGGTTGTCTGGGCCAAAAGCATTCTGGGAGCCCCGAGGTGGAGATGGGATCCATATGCTGCTGAGAAGGTGCTGGATCTGACACCGAGATGTGTGTCGCAGGCCAAAGCCCTGAGATTACCCTTATCTGTGCCCACCTAGCTGATTAGTGGGGGGTTTTTCAGGGTGGTTCAGAAACCCAACACAGGGTTGGAGGAGAGGAGCGGGGTACTTTCTGTACTTTCGCTAACACCCACAACATAGCCAGCCTTCAACTATGTCTGTATACCACCGTCAACTTTACTGCTTCTCCACTCCCTTTCTCAATACACACATGACCCACTCTTTTTTTACTGTACGATATTTGCCCGAAGCTGAAATAAGATCACCATTTAAGAAATGAAAAGTTTTCAGAGACACTCAAGTGGAAGGCTCGTTTGGTGAATGGGCTTTTTCATGGAGAGCGGAGCGTAAAGGTTTTTCCTGCTTTCCTGATTATACCAATATGTTAGCCGCAGCCATGCACAGCTTGGGCGTAATGTGTTATTTTACCAGTTTAGAATTGCCATTTCATGCTTGATTCTGAGAGGGAAGGGGCATTGCAAATATTTTTGGGAAGTGTTCTAGACTTTTGGATGGCAGGGTAGACTCTTACCCTATTACGCGACTGTCTGGGGCACTATTTTAAACCAACAGAGGTGGAGCAAACTCTATAATACATTATATGCGCCATTTCTCTCTTTAATCTGAGGTCTCAAATCATTTAAATGGATGGAAAAAGGAGAACTGTAAATGTTTTATTGCAGGGAATTATAAATGGGAGACGAGAGAACATTTGATGTACAGAAGTGGGCACCACTTGCCCACTGCATGTATGAGAGGCTTTTATTCACGATTCCAGACATTTTCTGCCCCCTCAAAAATAAACATGTTTGTGTAAAATTGCTATAAATGTAGAAATGGATGATCCTGTTAATAGCGACATTTCCCAAGTATGATTATGGTAATCAGCTGACATCTTATTGCAACATACTGTAATATAGTATGGTATCCGGGATCCTTGGGACATCCCTACCCCAAACCCAAACCTTAACCTTACCCTAACCATAACCCTTACCTAACCCTCAAACTAACCTTTAACCCTTAACCTTAACCATTTTACATTTCAACTTCAGTGGGGTAGGGACATCTCAATGATCCCGGAAAGCATTGACAAATAAATGACTGGACATGACTGGACATCCGTGGGGCTCCAATAGGAGACAGATAGGCCGGAAGGCCATGGCAGTGTCATTGTAACCACAGAGAGATTGGCATCACTCTCCTCACACAGTGTGCAGTGTGTCAGGGTGCAGCTGTGGTGACAGCCACTGTGACCACTCACTGACACACAGAGTGGTTCAACTCAGAGAGAGAGAGAGAGACTATTGAACTTTGGCACACTGTTGAACCTTTCTTTAATGGGCTGAACGAGAGTTCAACAGTTCAGAAGTGGAAGCAGTAGTAACATTTCTGAATGTGATTTCCATGAAAACAAGGCATTCCTAACGATGAGATGTTGAAAATGTGATAATCTCGGTGATATTTCAAACATAACATTACACAAAACTTAACCAGCCATCATAGGGAACCTACAGGATAGGCACCCAACAATGCAATGCTTCTTTTCCCCCATCAGTTCACACACCTCTGTTCTTTTCAAGGATCCACTCACACCCTTAGTGTTCCATTCGCTGCCCTGCCTACAGCAATCCTCCTTAGGAGATCACAGATCTTGTTTCTATATAAGCAGCACCACTCCCTTTGCCTGAGCTCTACTCGCTGCCCTTTAAGGGCCTCATTCTGGGTCTGTGCTCATAACGAACGGCGATTCATGTCCACAACCTGTCTGTATACTGTACAGTGAGCCAACAAAACATGTTGAGACATTTCTCACTGTAATATCAGATCCATCTTATTTGGGTATGACTGTGTATTTGGGTATGACTGTGTATTTGGGTAGGACTGTGTATTTGGGTAGGACTGTGTATTTGGGTATGACTGTGTATTTGGGTAGGACTGTGTATTTGGGTAGGACTGTGTATTTGAGTATGACTGTGTATTTGGGTATGACTGTGTATTTGGGTAGGACTGTGGTGTATTTGACTGTGTATTTGGGTAGGACTGTGTATTTGGGTAGGACTGTGTATTTGGGTAGGACTGTGTATTTGGGTAGGACTGTGTATTTGGGTATGACTGTGTATTTGGGTAGGACTGTGTATTTGGGTATGACTGTGTATTTGGGTATGACTGTGTATTTGGGTAGGACTGTGTATTTGGGTAGGGTACTGTGTATTTGGGTAGGACTGTGTATTTGGGTAGGTGTATTTGGGTACTGTGTATTTGGGACTGTGTATTTGGGTAGGACTGTGTATTTGGGTATGACTGTGTATTTGGGTAGGACTGTGTATTTGGGTAGGACTGTGTATTTGGGTAGGACTGTTGGGTAGGACTGTGTATTTGGGTACTGTGTATTTGGGTAGGACTGTGTATTTGGGTAGGTGTATTTGGGTAGGACTGTGTATTTGGGTAGGACTGTGTATTTGGGTAGGACTGTGGACTGTGTATTTGGGTATGACTGTGTATTTGGGTATGACTGTGTATTTGGGTAGGACTGTGTATTTGGGTAGGACTGTGTATTTGGGTAGGACTGTGTATTTGGGTAGGACTGTGTATTTGGGTAGGACTGTGTATTTGGGTAGGACTGTGTATTTGGGTAGGACTGTGTATTTGGGTATGACTGTGTATTTGGGTATGACTGTGTATTTGGGTATGACTGTGGTAGGACTTTGGGTAGGACTGTGTATTTGGGTATGACTGTGTATTTGGGTATGACTGTGTATTTGGGTATGATTTGGGTAGGACTGTGTATTTGGGTAGGACTGTGTATTTGGGTAGGACTGTGTATTTGGGTAGGACTGTGTATTTGGGTATGACTGTGTATTTGGGTATGACTGTGTATTTGGGTAGGACTGTGTATTTGGGTAGGACTGTGTATTTGGGTATGACTGTGTATTTGGGTATGACTGTGTATTTGGGTAGGACTGTGTATTTGGGTAGGACTGTGTATTTCCAGCATGCCTCTGACTACAGTTTGCATCCAGTGGTTTCCTCTCCCCGTTGCAGTGCCCTTGTATTGGAGGGCAGAGGTAATAACTTTCTCTAATTTAGCCTGTGGCTGCACAGTAAAAAGCATATGCCACAGTGAATCTCTAACATAAACATTAAGGCAGCAGATATCTGAGGGGCAGAGCTGTAGCTTTGACATCCTGTATTACACTTAATTGGCACCAGGCATTAAATAGAAATCCCCCACAGCCACCTGCTCCTAGTGCTGTGTTTATGTTTAAGCAGTAATGGCGCTGGACCACGGCGATTTCGACCTGCTATTTTCTGACACCCGAGATGAGGATTTTGGCTAAAGAATGTCAGTTTAAATTTGTATCCAGGCAGTGTTTTGAAATTCCCAAGTGCATTGTCTTACGCATGATTTATGTGTTATTTGTTGGTAATGAGATACGGAGGAAACAGAGTTCATATCTATATTGCACAACTCATTTGTGTTTTCTTAGAATAGTAATTGTGTCCGAAAATAATGCAAATCCATATATTGTAGTAGATTAGTCGAACCAAGTATTTAAACCGAAGGACTACTGATTTCAATATCATCTTCATTAAACCAAATGTGATTTGAAAATACAAAAGGAGGAAGTTAATGTTCTCCATAGTGTAGTGTTCCCCATTACCCTCCTATCCTCCCCTGACGTAGCAGAACTCTCCTCCCCTGACTTAGCAGAACTCTCCTCCCCTGACGTAGCAGACCTCTCCTCCCCTGACGTAGCAGAACTCTCCTCCCCTGACATAGCAGAACTCTCCTCCCCTGACGTAGCAGAACTCTCCTCCCCTGACGTAGCAGAACTCTCCTCCCCTGACGTAGCAGACCTCTCCTCCCCTGACGTAGCAGAACACTCCTCCCCTGACGTAGCAGAACTCTCCTCCCCTGACGTAGCAGACCATTCATCCCCTGGGGTAGCAGAACTCTCCTCCCCTGACGTAGCAGACCTCTCCTCCCCTGACGTAAGCAGAACTCTCCTCCCCTGACGTAGCAGAACTCTCCTCCCCTGACGTAGCAGAACTCTCCTCCCCTGACGTAGCAGAACTCTCCTCCCCTGACGTAGCAGAACTCTCCTCCCCTGACGTAGCAGAACTCTCCTCCCCTGACGTAGCAGAACTCTCCTCCCCTGACGTAGCAGACCTCTCCTCCCCTGACGTAGCAGAACACTCCTCCCCTGACGTAGCAGAACTCTCCTCCTCTGACGTAGCAGAACTCTCCTCCCCTGACGTAGCAGACCTCTCCTCCCCTGACGTAGCAGACCTCTCCTCCCCTGATGTAGCAGAACTCTCCTCCCCTGACGTAGCAGAACTCTCCTCCCCTGACGTAGCAGACCTCTCCTCCCCTGACGTAGCAGAACTCTCCTCCCCTGACGTAGCAGAACTCTCCTCCCCTGACGTAGCAGAACTCTCCTCCCCTGACGTAGCAGTCTCCTCCCCTGACGTAGCAGAACTCTCCTCCCCTGACGTAGCAGAACTCTCCTCCCATGACGTAGTAGACCACTCCTCCCCTGACGTAGCAGAACTCTCCTCCCCTGACGTAGCAGAACTCTCCTCCCCTGACGTAGCAGACATGGGCAAATTTCACTAGGGACTGCATGCATCTCCTTGTCAGCATAATAATGGAGTAATATCATACTATATACTAGTATGTCATACTACATACTACTGTAGGACCACAGAATTATTCACTCAATAAGTCATGCCTGGGTTGCTCTCTTTTCAACCAATAAAGCTACCTGCAAATCACTTGCATATTGCACTGGCATCATAGTGGCCTCTGGGGGAAAATAACCAATTGAAAATGAAGAAAACAAAACAATGATTTGCAAGAGTTCATGACTCTGGATCGAAAAACAAAAAGCAGGTTTGTTAGAGTAAATGAAATCTTGGTTGTCTGTTATTCTGTTTGGTAGGGTATGGTTTTCACATTTCTGGCATGACCTAGTGTCCAATGCTGCTGCAGACTGAGCTGGTGTGGATGATGTCGTGGGATGGAGTGATCAATTCTGAATATTGGCCATTTGCAAAGAAAACATTTTGTTGTACAGTTCAATATGTTGGTTACAATATGGACTCGTTATTATAAAAAACCTCACTCTGAAAAATACGGATTGCGGTTATGAACCAGTGATGGGAGTCTTACATTTCATTCATACTGAATGCCCAAAGTGACCTTTGGTACCAGTACTAAATATGTTACTTCTGACACATGAAACCGAGTAATAGTGATGAATATGGATGTCTAAGGTTGTTTGTTAGCTAACATATCGTCCACCGTTTCACAACCAGGTTAGAGGGTGGCGGGAGATCAGTGACTCCCCTCCCCGTCATGTACCTGATGGTATATGTTACCCATTAAATAGGAACCCTCCAGGAAATCACTGCTCCATCTGGGGCCCAGTCAAATCCGACTGCCTCGCCACAAAGCCGTGCATGGTAAAGTTTAAAAACTCGAAAGCAGACCGAGCGCACTGTCCACCCCTTCTCCCTTCTGAACGAGGGAACTGACAGAGGTAGAAGAGATTTACTACCCTAATCAAAAACCGGCCCACGGTTGGAAATTGAGCGTGAATGATGTCATCAAACTGTTCCCACTCAGATGCTGTGATTTATCACATAATGTGAGATCCCTAAAAAAGGGAAGAAGGAAAAACAACGACTGAGGGGTCTCACAAGGATTGCTGTGTAGAGTACCCTGTGTACTTGTCTTTTGAAGAAGTAAAAAATGTAGGTACGTTTGAATATTTTCTTTTCCCCCTGAATGTTACACAAACCTGTGTCACCTCGGTGATGCATTGCACTGGCACTCCTTCATCAATAAAGCTAATTGCCATTTCTGCGAATTCAGCGATTCCACGATCCTGAATCTCACTCCAGCGAATCCACCATGTCAAATACGCTGTTCTCCACAGTGGTTCTGCACAGAACAGACCACCTCAAGATGCACCCATGCATATCCTGGTTGTCATAGCTTATCTATGCTGAGGGAAAGCATTCAGGTCACTGCTCAGTGGTGTCTTGGCACTTCATTAAACAAATCATCAGGAAAACACAAAGCAATCTCAGTCTTCCATCCTGGGAAATTATGCGAGAGGAGGGGTGAACTTGTGCTCGTTCGTCTTTGTGTTTGCGGAGCTGATAGGAACTGTGAATGAAGAACGTGTTGATACTGCAGTCTACACAAGCTGATTCTCAAGTAATGAGGTACTGTTGTGTTTCTAGCCTTTTCTGACTCCAAAATACACATATTTATAGAAGCTCAATAAAAGCTTAGGATTTCTCATGTCCCTTTAGTGAAGCGGAGACCTAATTCAGATGGGATCTGTGGATTTTGGCAGACTTTGCTGCATGGATAACGCTGCACATTGGGGCTGTCCCACAAATGCAGACCATTGATGAAATTGAGTGAGAATAACTGAGAAAGAAAGAAAAGGAGTGAAAAAAAGAGGGGGATTCCTGGCGGTGTGTAAGAGAGTAGGGGGTGGGAATAGTACACACACGCTGAAACGGGAGGCTTGGCTGTAATAAATGAACTGCCACACTGCTATTTCAGGCCTCCGCTCTGGAATAATACATGGCTGTAAGCGCAGCTGGGGTGCGATCAGATGTTCCCTTGCGTGTGGTGTCAAGGTGGTGTCTGCCTACCATCACAGACAGACAAGGCACGGGCCCTAGGAGTTCTCCTAGCCCCAGCCCTCCATCCCCCCAGCCCTCCAGTCTCCCTAGCCCCTGCCTTCCATCCCTCCCAGCCCTCCAGTTTCCCTAGCCCCAGCCCCCCAATCCCTCAGCCCTAGCTCAAACACTCCCCAGCACAGAGCACTGCTCTGAGGCCTCTTCCTCCACCCGGCTCCGTCCTCTGGTGGGGTTTTATCCCAGTGGAAAAATGGCTCATTTGGTTACCCACAGTGGAGATGATGGATAGATGGTTCACTTACTGGAACAGCCCTACTTTGAGGTAAACAAGTGTAAAGCTATAATAAAAATGGAGGAGAAAGTGAACCTTTTTCTACTAGTTACCAAAAACGGAGAAGGAGGATGGCTTTGGGGCTATATCTGAGCCCCTGAGTCAGAAGTACACATTTGTTAGACACCAGGTTGGTTTCGTATGCACTGAAATGGAAATATAGAGTGAACACACCATTTATCTAATCTCCAGATAAAGTGAAGGTGACTTGGTTGCTTGTTGCCTTTAAGTAGGTGTTATTACACGATTATAATGGAGTCATTACACTTGAGATTGTGGCCCTTGTCTGACAATGTCTCTGCACTATGAGTTACATTGCTCCGTGAATGCCCGCCTTTTAGAAAAGACCTTAGACTTTAATAATGGCGACATTTTTTTGATCTATGCTTTATTTTCCACTAGCAGGGTTGAGGAACCAATGGTCCATGTGAGGCCAAATCAACAGGGAAATTGGACAAGATCTTTGCCCCTGAAAATAAAAGCCATTGGCCTCATTACTCTTCACACCATTACTCTCCAATTGCTCCTGATGGCTGTAATTTCGTCTTTCAAATCAGATCTTGAGTAATTAATTCCAGTTGTTTTTCTTACTCAGACTCATGTGCGCACCCCTTTGTCAGAGACCCTGTGACAAAACTAAACGGGTGAAATGAGACAAATTTAAGTGACATTAAATAATGATTGAACTAGAATCTACCAGTCTCCCCCAATGCAAGGAAACTTTGTGTTTTAAAGGTGCAGCAGTGTAAATAAAAGGAAATTAATTAAATGCAGGGCGGGTGGTTTACTGCCATGGAAAGAATACACAATTTAGAGACCTGTGCCGAAGACCCAAATGGACAAAATGAAGGTGATCAGTCATATATATCAGCTTTTTGACAGTGAAGCATATTGTGTTTTTTTTTCGGAGGTCGACGGAGCAATTTAGACAAATTGGATGGAATTGCAAAGGTAAACACAGGGAGAGGACCTGTAATGTTTCTCTCTTTCTCTTTTTCTGTCCCTTACTCCTTTTTTCAAGGACTATTTTTTTGTTTTGTATATCCTTTAACTGTATTTTCTGTGAGCAAGGAGGCGAGACCAGAAGGCCCCCACCGAAGCTATCAGAAGTCTGAACCGTGACATGACAGCAAAGTGCCTTATTTGCTTTCGCTTATGTACAGCAGCAGTTCGAAAGTTTGGACAAGACCTGTTCATTCAAGGGTCTTTTTAAATGTCTGGTATTTTCTACATTGTAGAATAATAGTGAAGACGTCAAAACTATGAAATAACACACAAAAAAAGTGTTAAACAAATCAACATATGTTTTATATTTGAGATTCTTCTTCCTTTTGCCTTGATGACAGCTTTGCACACTCTTGGTTACTACATTATTTTTTTGCATGCGTTATTTCATAGTTTTGATGTCTTCACTACTATTCTACAATGTAGAAAATAGTTTTTAAAAAAAATGAAGAAAAACCCTTGAATGAGTAGGTGTGTCCAAACTTTTGACCTGTACTGTATATAAACATACTTCCCTTTTTTTGCATAATACAATTTTGAAAAAAGAAAAAAAATGTAACATTCAAGGCAACAGTCCAGGTAATAGATAGAATGCAACTCATCTGTGCTACGGAGCACATTGTCTCTCAGTGACGTGTTTCCAAATGGTGAAGAAATGGCAAAATGAATCGCTTGTGACGCACACAGTTCATTTGAAACACTTTGCGCTGAAGCGTGTGTGCAAGGTGCTGAAAACCTGGAGCAGTGTGAAAGGTAATAGGTCCTAAGGGTTGCAGGCCTGGGGACCAAAGTTTATACAAAGTAAATCGAAATAATAAAGGAGAAAATAACAGCACCACTAAGACACGACACATTTATCTTATGACAGAAGGAAAACCCGGATCTGGTTTTCTCTCACCCCAAAATCATTTTTTTGAGAGGGAGGCGAGATGGGGGTCATTGGTTCAAAGAATGAGGACGCCGTTACAATCATTGCGACAACATTGTGGCAGTAGTCAGAGGTCTCGTTCATACCGTAAAACGGCTTCCTAAATTGACTGTAATGATTTCTAATGTAATATAAAGGGTAACAAGTTTGATTAAATCTACCCATGCCGCTGTTATAAGAGTAAAACAAGCCACAGACTCTTTCAAATCATGTGATTTCCTGTCATCTATTTACCTAATGACTCTTTCACAGTTTAGACTGGGCTATTTCTCTGAGCCTCAGCTAGTTTGTCCACCTCTGGATGCCTAGAAAAGCACTGACCTGCCATAACCACAATCATGTAATTAGCTGCCCTGCCTCATTAGAAAACAGTACCATATTGGAAAATAAGTGACCTTAATTAATGAAAACTTTACCACGAAACGCTGAGTCACCAACCACTGCAAGACAGTCAAATGTCACTCCAGAGGAAATACGTGCCCACATTTTTTGTATTAATGATCATTTAGGAGAATAGTAGTAAGTCTGTCCGTGTCCTTGCCCGCTCTGTGACATGCTCTCCTGTTAGCATCACGTCTCACACAGTAACAGCCGATCTGATTGGCCTTTGGTCCTGTGTGCTGCTGTATTATGGGAGGCCCTGGTTGGTTCTGTCAGCACACCACTGGCCTCTAAAGGTGACAAATGATATCTGCAATGCCCAGAAGAACCACATTAGCAGTGCTTAGACTTCATCATATTGCTCGGGTCTCCCATACAGTGAGAATATGATGAACATGATACATCATTTGGCTAAGTGCTCAATGTTTACCCTGAAAAGAAAGGATTTTGTCATTAATCTTACCTGGTCCTCCAGGGTTGTCAAACCCATACTCTGTCCTTGAATTGGATAAACTGATAAAAACAAAAACAAGAAGGCGACGTGACATCAGTGGCTCCGTTAGATTATCCATCAACTGCTGTACGGTGCCTCATGGATCACATTACTCACCAAGGGTGGCTATTTAATTTGTTATATGTGACGCTGCTGCATTCCTACCTGTTGACCTTTGACTTCCACAGCAGGAATGCTGTGTGTGTGTGTGTGTGTGTGTGTGTGTGTGTGTGTGTGTGTGTGTGTGTGTGTGTGTGTGTGTGTGTGTGTGTGTGTGTGTGTGTGTGTGTGTGTGTGTGTGTGTGTGTGTGTGTGTGTGTGTGTGTGTGTGTGTGTGTGTGTGTGTGTGTGTGTGTGTGTGTGTGGGGACTGTCTCTGGACTATCACTCACTGCTATACATGCAGGAGGGCTGGTGGGAACAGACAAGCTGTAACGTATCAATCCTGTCAATATCAATCTGGGGTGGTTTGAGCGTGGTGAGGCGGTGATCAGCACTTCCTCCGCACTTCTCCTGTGGAGTTTAAATCCCCAGTCTGTCTCCCTTCCCCCTCCTTGCTTTCCTCCTCCCCCTTCTCTCCTTTCCCCCTTTTTCTCATCTTCATCTCTCCCCTCCTTCCTTCCATCTTCCTTGCCTCTCTCCTCTCCCAGCCTTCCACTGCCAGAGCTGTCAGCCTGTGTTCAAGCGCCTAATCATCCAAATTGATGGTGATTGGCTGTTTTGACAGGAAAGTGTGTTAGAGGTTGACACACGGGAATGGGCTTTGTGTCTGCATCCAGGGAGCTTGTTGAGGACCTCAGGGAAGATGGGAACAGACTGGAGCTCAGGTAGATTATGAGATACGGACTAGACCAGGCATCCGGAGCCTCATTGCCAACCACTACTGACTGGATCAGACAAACCATACACGACAGTGCTACATTTTTCATACCTCCCATTGGTACAGTTAGGTCAAAGTGCCTATTTATCATAAAGCTGCTCAATATGAAGTACCGTTCCAAGGTCACTGCTAAGAATGCTTTCGAAATATATGTCAAATGTAATATGTTCAATCATTTCAAGTGGAATACCTCAATCATGGTGGTATTTGATTTATTAGATATGAATATACAGCACTTTCGGGAAAAACCCATTCATCATCTGTACTTGATCTATGTATTCATGCTTGATGCATTTGTTCTTCTCGTGCTCTTGTCCCATAAGAGGAGCTTTACTGGATTGTGAGGGGATCCATCTCTCACTTGTCTCTCCTTCCCAGGTGTGTTTGTCCATCTGCCCCTCTATTCAACGCTTTCTAATGAATTGTCTGTCGGCGTACCTCTCTACCTCACCCCCCCCCCCCCCCCTCTCCCTTTGTGGGAGACCCTGGTGCCGACTGTTGAGAAGCGAGAGTTCTTCAGGGCCCCGGTGTGGCGTAACTCATCGCCCTAACCTCAGGCGTCCACCCCCCTCCTCCCGA
The DNA here is from genome assembly GCF_021184085.1 of Oncorhynchus gorbuscha. Taxonomy (NCBI): domain Eukaryota; kingdom Metazoa; phylum Chordata; class Actinopteri; order Salmoniformes; family Salmonidae; genus Oncorhynchus; species Oncorhynchus gorbuscha. The sequence continues at coordinate 51,381,096 of NC_060179.1, forward strand.
CCGCTGGTGGTGGTGTAGCTAAAGTCAGAACATGTGGTTTTACCCCTTCCACCAGTCACGGGCGCTATGTGATTGATTAGTTGTGACTATATGACGCCACCTCTCCCTCCCTCCCCCACCTCCGTCCCAATCTCCTCCATCGCAGGCAGGCTTTACATCATACCAGGCCAGACAGACAGACAAAAATCAATTCAGGTACCCCCCTGTTTGATTCTGGTCAGGGCCCCGCAAGAATAATACCTATAAGACCTATAATACAGTAATTTGTAGCGGCTGGGGTAGTGAATGGGTATTAATCAATAGTTGGGTGAGTTGGGCTGAAATTGGGGCTTTCGAGGCAGGGGGTGTGCTGGGGGTTAGGTGAATAGGGGGGTTAGTATGGGGGCATGTGTTATTCCAAATGGGGGTTGTTGAATTTAGTGGCTGTGAGAGAGTGGGCTCTGACAACCCCACAGACGGACACCCTCTGTCTCTCGCAGGGGATGAATGGTAGACGAACACATACTCACGCGCACACACACATACACTGTGTGCCTGGACTGGATCGCTGACAAAAGGTTTCGACTCTCCCCACCCACAGTAATAGAGACACATACCTGGGTGCTGAGCCAGAGACGAGAAATAATAGACCGAGATGAAAGCAGCCTGACGTTGGTTGCCAACATCATCTCTTCTCCAATCTCTGCCCGGGCAAAACAGGAGCAGGCCATCATCCTCTTTCACAGCTGTAAGTGATAAGACAACCCCTTGTTTTTACATTGGAGAGAGGAAGGAGTCCAAAGGGAATAAACACACAGTGCAGTAAAATCCCGACATTGTGTCTGTTTTATATAACTGAGGATGGCAGATGAGCATCAAGACTGGATCGCCTTCATTCATTCCTAGACTCTTCGACATTGACATATGTGCCTCTGAGTGGGCTGTGACGGTTGTCTTGTGGTGAATTAAGCCAATGTGCCTGTGCTGTTAATCACTGACATCCTGCCATTTGCACTTTGTTAATACTGGCTCCTCTGCTCCCTCTCTGGGATTAGCTTGGCTTAATGGACTCATTAATTTCACAGCATTAGTGTGTGCTTCTAATTAGTCATCTGTTTGTAAAGGAAATCAGCAGAGATCTACCCAGCCAGGAGCTTAATGTCATGTTATACACTGTAATTGTGTGTATTAACTCGTGACAATGTTGCCTGGGTGCAATTAGTCAAACGACGGAGAAAAAAACCATTTGTGTTGGATATTGTATCAACGATGTTAGAAAAAAGGGAGTGAGCCAAGACAGTGTATTGAGGCCAGTTCTGTTTAGATTTTTTTGGGTGCTTGAGTCATCTCAGTTTTGGCAAGGCTCACTGTTTGACCACATGTCACCTTGCTTACACGTCCCTCATACATAGCCAAATGCCTTCCCATTGATCGTTTACTTAAATATTAGTGTTTCGACTCCGGGGGTGTGGCGGACAGGGGGGTTCTTGTTGGCACGAGCTAATCTGCGCGTGGTTTGGATGTAAAATGGGGCAGTTCACTTCAGAGGTAAATCCTAAAAGTGATTTGTGAGACTGTTCTCATCAGACGAGACTTGTTTTGGCGCAAGTCAAAATGTTTTGTTTAAAAAAATATATATTTTCGGTTAGAGAAACCAAAAGGACCCGGGGGGGGTGGTAATTAGCTATGCTAGTACTTCACGATGTAGCCATGCGTCCATGTCACACCGTAATGAAGCATGAGTCTACTGCTGTTCCTCCTGCACCACTGCTTATTTGATTTCTTTACTGTAACGAAGGTCAGATGGCGCGGTGTTTACACCGGCCCAAGTCAGTGACATGTTCTCTAATTATCTGCAAATGGGCTCACATCGAAAGCAGACATGAAATCAAACCTCTCATTCATTTCCATTAAAGGCCCTTGCACAATGTCTTGAGTACCAGGCCTGAGGGTTTCCCCAGCTCTCTCTATTGCTGGTAGCAATTATCTTTTGTTGTGTTATGTTGCATTGGTTTCATGATATCTTTGTGTGGCTGAGTGACAGTCTGGGACAGTAGTACGAGTAATCCACAGCAGGGATAGGCTGTCAGAATGATTGGACACCTCACCAAAGCTATGGGTGAAAGGAGGTGTAAACAGCAAGCTGTTTATGAAGTTCTGGGTGCCTGTAAGGGAGGGAGAGAGATATACATAAAAAGGTGAGGAAGAGAGCAAAATATATTGAAAGCAAGGGATTGTGTCTGCATGGGAAAGATAGTTGGCTTCTGGTCCTTTTGACCCAAAATGGCACAGGATTCACCATTCACAGTCTTAATTCTTCTGACTAAAATCCAGACACTAACAGAGCTGAAGGAGACCTATGACTGTGCCCATGAATAGAGGTAAGTGAAGGGAGGTGCCTGTCATTGTCCAGTGCTATTCATGTTGAGAGAGGACAAGGCCTCTTTGATAATTCGTCTCTGGTAGCATTTTATTGGTGCTTAGCACTGGGGGGGATACTGACCTCACAATTGAGCCCAAGAGGTCAGAGGTTAAATGTATAGGATGGTGTAAAAGAGGAAGAAATGAACAGCAGGTATTTGGGTCAGGGTGAAAGAGTGGGATAAATGAAGTAATAGTGGAGTCCAAAAATAAAGTCTGAACTTGAACCCTCCCATGACCTCAGTATCCTTGTCCACCCACATTACTATCTTTATAGAGGAATCAAAGGGTTAAGCGCATGGCTTTTGTTTTCTTGCAACGCCACAACTACAAAGTCCACTTTAGTCTACCTAGACAATGTTATTCTGTATTCAGCCGATTTTGAGACGCACTTACATGAGCCAAGGCTGCTATTGAAACCCATTTTCCCTTTTTCTTTCTTTTTTTCTTTTTAGTGACACACCTTTACACGTCACCGTAACGGTGGAAACCAGTGGTTGCTCCTTGTAACCAAACTCAAGCCCTGTGTCACTACGGACTGCATTATGTTTCCATGGCACAGATGGCATCAAACCTCTACGACTTCCAAGAGCCTCCAGCTCTGATTACGGCTTCCATGTTTGCGTTACACCCCCTATTTTAGCCAGAGGTCGGTGGCAACGGCTGAAAACAGCCACCACCGCAGCCGCCACCAGTCGTGGCACCGGGGTTTGGGTGGTGGAAGACTGGAATTAAACGTGAAGGCAAGAATAACAGCCCGGATTCCTACTGCCGTCGAAGGTCCCACAGCAGACAGATCAGCTAACAATAACATAGTTATTACTCTTTATTTCCTATTGCTGTGCATTCTCGACTGACAATTTTCTGTTTTTCCTTTCTTCTTTTCCCTCAACTACTTCTTGTGACCAATGTGGCCTTCGCTGAAGGAAATTACTTTGATTTAGAGGAGATTGAAAAGGATGGATGCTCATGAGAATTAGCAAAGAAAGCAACTAATTGTGAAAAACAAGGATGCAAGCATTCAAGAAAACACATTTGCGAATACACACACACATGCTCCGCACTCAAGCACGCACAGACGCACGCACACACCTGCTCCTGCGTAATCTGCTCTGAATTAGACAGAGAGCCGTGTGCTGCAGTGCTTTATGTGGCCTGAAATGGGCTGATCAGGAATTCAGGACCTTACCACAAATGGACCAGACACCAGGCAACATAAAACTCAATTGGCTGATTCCTGCTCTCCATCCTGCCTTCTGGTCGTCTACCTAGTTCTCTCTCTCTCTCTCTCTCTCTCTCTCTCTCTCTCTCTCTCTCTCTCTCTCTCTCTCTCTCTCTCTCTCTCTCTCTCTCTCTCTCTCTCTCTCTCTCTCTCTCTCTCTCTCTCTCTCTCTCTCTCTCTCTCTCTCTCTCTCTCTCTCTCTCTCTCTCTCTCTCTCTCTCTCTCTCTCTCTCTCTCTCTCTCTCTCTTCTCTCTCTCTTCTTACTCTCTACTCTCCACTCTCCACTCTCTCTCTCTCCACTCTCTCTCTCTCCACTCTGGTGGCTGGGCTGAAAGGGCTCATCAGGAATTCTGCTGTGCTAGCTAGCTAACAGGGCAGCGGCAGCAGCGTTGCAGCCGCCCTGGCAGAGGTGCCAGTACAAACGCAGTGTGTGAAAGCTCTCATTTATCATTGAGTGGCGTGGGGTGCTGGGCCCAGCTATGCTAGGGTGGGGTTGGAGTGGAGGGATCCTAGCCAAGGGCCAGTCCAGACCAACCTTCCGAGTAAGCTCAAAGGACATCCCACTGACATGGGTTAGTGAAGCCTTGCGTTTACTGCTTCATATGATATGATCTGTTATGTTTAGCTCAGTAACAAAAACAGGACACATTCCTCTCTCGCTTTCTACCTTTTGTCCTTTTCCTTACTCTGTCTTTCTTTATCTCTCCTTTAACCTTGTTCTCTCTCTATACCTGCTTTTGTCATCCTTTTCCTGTGTCTCTACCTTCTGTCCATATTTCGGAACAATTTTCAACAGTTTTTTTCCATTACTTCATAGAGTATTTGTGGTGTAGATTATAAAAAATTATAAAAGTTTGTGCCACCAATGTTCATAGATGGGCCTCTGTTGTTGATTATGATTGGAATGGTGCTTGGCAGACTGTATTAAATCCTCGGTCTGACTTGGTAATACAACCTTCATTATAGAATATAGAGAAAGATGTGGTTTTATTTGTTTATGCCCATTTCATGAACTAAATAGAGTTGCCAGGCTGTAAATGCCCTCTGAATGTTTTTGAAATGCGGATCAATATCATGAACTGGAATTTCTGAGTTTTCATAGGATTATGGTGAGTAATTCTGCCATTGACCCTAGAACCAGTCTTTGAAAATGATCAATGTTCATGTAGGCCTCCTGTCACGTTCTGACCTTTATTTCCTTTGTTTTATATTTATTTAGTATGGTCAGGGCGTGAGTTGGGGTGGGCAGCCTACATTTGTTTTTCTATGATTTGGGGATTTGTATGTTTCGGCCTAGTATGGTTCTCAATCAGAGGCAGGTGTCATTAGTTGTCTCTGATTGAGAATCATACTTAGGTAGCCTGGGTTTCACTGTTTGTTTGTGGGTGATTGTCTATGTTGATTGCTTGTGTCATCACAGTTCTCATTTAGCTTCACGGTCGTCATTTGTTTATTGTTTTGTATAGTGTGTTTCAGTGTTCAGTGTTTTCTTTATTACATTTCATCATGAACACATACCACGCCGCATTTTGGTCCTCTGATCCTTCTCGCCTCTCCTCTTCAGATGAAGAGGAGGACGCCCGTGACACCTCCACGTCACGTCACTCTCTCTGTCCAGTGTCAAAAAAAAATCTGGTAATTATACAATTGCGCTGACCCATATATATATATATATATAACATATAATATGTTACTAAAGGCCGTGCAACTCCATTTAGAATGTTACGTTACACCAGGTTACATTATTTGATCTGTTTAGTATGATATATTATGTTTGATAAGACAGTAGATTACTTAAGGTAAAAACAAAAGTAGGGTGGTTGGTTGGGGTGGATGGGTAGTGTAAAACTCAAACGTCTAGCAACACAAAGGTTGCATTTTCCATTATCATCAGGGACAATTTAGGCATTTAGCATTTTAGCATTTCAGCTAACTGCTTACCACTTGTTACATACTTTGCAACTACTGTATTTAGCTAATTAGCTAACCCTTTCCCTAAACCTAACTGTAACCCTTTAACCTAACTCCTAACCTTAAAACCCTGACCGTAACCCCTAACCCTAGCTAATGTTAGTGACCTAGCTAACATTAGCAACCTAGCCACCTAGCTAACATTAGCATGCATTTCGTAATAGATCATATGAATTGTAATTTGTAACATACTACAGGTCCTACAACTCCTATTATATTGTACTATCACTCGTACATTGCGTGTGATTGACCAACATTTTCCAGCTTTCCCACCCCACTGTGCTTTAATAAGAGTAAAATGCATACATGAAAATACATTTGCCATTAATCGCCAGAAGACCACAAGGCTACAATGGCTAGTGTGTTGCCCAAGAGGCCTGAGACTGAAGGTGATGCATTTGAGTAAATGTGACACCCTGTGGGTACATACTAATAGGCTATTGAACTGAGTAGCAACTCAAACTTCAATACAACATTAAAACAACACGTGTCACTAACAACAAACTGTCACTGAGTAAAGGATGTCACACTTTATGGGGAAAGTTAAAGAGCCGAGGTAAGTGAGGAAAATGTTGGTTGCACAATGTTCTGTTTTTGTGTCGCACACTGGGGAAAAAAGCTGAACATTTTATTGACGCAGGCACCACAGCTCTCAGCCTTTCTCTCTCTGTCTGCTGCATCTGCTACAGGGACAATGGACTTGTGGCCTCTTTATAACATGTAGTGGCCCCTAGATTCTGATTCTATATGATCGTGTTCATTTATCTTACTGGGTCGTTCCGTGTCATTTCAGCAAGCCATGACACCCACCATCACAGATTGCTCTGAAATCATTTCTGTGGTTAGAAGAAAATTAGATTTGCATTCCTGAAACAACATTTGGTGTCAATTGAATTTGATCTCCGAGAAACGAAGCTAATTGATTGCACTCACATTGACCATTTGCATTTGTAGGATTCACATAATACTAATATATGGTACCCAACATACGATTTCAAACAAACTTCTTCCTACCATTGAGTAAGACAAGAGGAATATGATAAAAACGATTAAAAGTCACCCACAGACTCCCCACACCCAACGCCAATCCCACCCCAACAACAGAGTACACAGTATTAGTTCCCTATGTTTGACAAGTAGTATAAAGATGTGGTTTGGAGTATTGCTTCTTCATCCTTTGTATTGTATCGTGAATCTGGCAATGACTCCCCCCCGTTTAGAGAAAAGATCCACTGACGTTGCTCGCATTACTCACCATAAATTTGTGTGAAAGTATCAAGTTCTGTCCCCTGGACAACAAAAATGTTGTGATCCATTTCATAAACACAGGAGACCAGCAAAATTGATAAAAGTAGCAGGACCAGAAGCATAATAATGGGAATAATGCATTCTACTCTGTTAAGTCGTTTCTTGCATCAAACAGCACCACAACATTTTCAGTAACCTCCTTGTCTGAAAGACAAGTAGGAAAAGAGGTTAATGTCAAGCCCTGCAGGTTAATGTCAAGCCATGTTTAAAAATATATATATTTTTAAGTATCATGGAATGTAGGCCTACATTGAACACCACACATTGGCTGCTATTGTAGGCTGAATGATAGAACAGCTATTTCCATGTTAAAATGTCACGGGATGCATTTCCTCTATAGTGGTTGATGGTAGGCCACTGGTAGGCCAATATTATGATCAAATATCCCCAGGAGCCTACTTGACCATTGCTAAAGCTATGCTAAAGCTAATGCTAAAACTTAATTACTTCAATTAGGAGATGTTTGTTGAAAGGAAGTAAATCACACTAATTCAGGACCATATCACCTAATCATATGAACATTTACACTGACAAATAAACAGGTTTCTTTTTTTATTTGTATTTTACACCTCCAGCTTGTATGTTATCCAGAAGGGGACTAGGGTTCCAATTTGGGAACACCCCCCCCCCCACGTTCAGCTGGAAGGTGGCGCATGGAACGAAAAAATATTCCTAAAAATATTTAACCTCCACACATTAACAAGTCCAATGGCTCAAATGAAAGATAAACACCTTGTTTATCTACCCAGCAAGTCAGATTTCTAAAATGTTTTACGGCGAAAACATAGCACATATTTATATTAGATCACCACCGAAACAAAAGGCAAGCGGCGGCCATTTTGTCCCAGAAAAAAATAAAATGTAAAAGTAGGATTAAAAAATAAATAATTCACTAACCTTTTGAAAATCTTCATCAGATGACAGTAATATTACATGTTACACAGTACATTTTTTTTCAATAATGTGCCATTTATATCAATAAATCTCTGTTTACAATGACGACATTTCAAAAAATGCTACTCAAATGTCAGGAGAAATTATGATAGCTCCGACAGATAACGTCAGATAACAAGCAATAAACATGACTAAATATACATGTTCTACATATATTTACAAAGATACACTTCTTCTTAATGCAACCGCTGTATTACATTTATTTTTAACGTTACAGACATCGTTCACTGGGCTATACTATGAGTCAGCACTCAGATATTAGCAGTATGTCTCCTCTACGTTTGGAGTCCACAGAAACACCAAATAACCACATAAATATTCCCTTACCTTTGATGTTCTTCCATCAGAAGACGTAGAAGGAGTCATACTTACCCAATACATCGTTTGGTTTCACGTTGTGTGTCTCTGTATTAGCACATGCAAATGCATCCAAAATTACTTCTGGTCCAGCACTCTTGCGCATCAAAACTTACAATTTACATATTATATGTCCACTAAACTGGTCAAACAATGTGAAAATCGAGCTTTATGATGTTTTTAGCATGTAGAACAAAGAGCAACGCTAACAGACAATCCGGCTTCAAATGCTGGATCATGGAAAAGATGTGCTCCAAATCGGCCGCGCGCAATAGATTGCCTGTTTTTCAGAGTGACACGAGCAATTTCGCCCGCCAAACGTGCAGGGCTCGTGGGATTCTCACAATGAATGTGCCATTTGAAAGCTGACATCGCGCTGAACAGATAGAGACTGTTGCTGGATCGGTAGCTGCCTGGGAAGGGTGGGGGCCATGACGTCAAAGTTGACCCAACTTTTCTCTTCACAAGAGAGAGTTTGGGAGAAAGGCTGCCCTGAGAGTTCTGCTTTACATACAGACATAATTTAAACGGTTTTAGAAACTTTAGAGTGTTTTCTATTCAATAATAATTTTTATATGCATATATTAGCAATTTTTGGAAAAAATATTTTCAGTTTACTTTCTCCAACGGGGGCAGTATAGAGGGGGAGCTCTAAGAGGTTAAATTAACATGCTTAACTTACCCACAGAAAGAAACACATGTTAGCAATGGGTTTGGGATCATAGAAAGTAGTCTGTTTCCATCTGTCAATTCTTCTGTTACACTTCTGTTACTGTCAGGCGTTCCAGTGAGTTTAAAATAGCAGTGCCCAACTGTTTTCAGTGGCCTTTATGAGGAAATATGTGTTGATGGACATGCCAACATCGCCCTTTTAAAATACCACCTAAGTATTTGATGTCCTGATAGCCATTGTTTAGGTTTACGAACATAAAGTTTGCCTTAGTGGTGAAGTGAATGGTTATGTCAGAGTGAGAATGCTCCAGGCCTTTATTTGTGAATGATTATCGTGGAGATGCCTGGTCTGCGTCTGTTTAGACTTTGCTCGCAGGCCTAACTGCGATAAAATGGAAACAACTCCCATCTTGTCTCTCCTTTGTTACAAAACAATTTGGACAGGGATTTGAAAGACATTGGCTCAGAGGACATGCCTTGAATATAGGCTTCATCCCTCAGTGACGGAGGACGGCTAGCGAGGACAGCAAGTGTCTTCACATTCTAATCGTTGACATTACGTCTTGTTTAGATAATAGTCGGAGATTCCAACCACAGTTTGGTCAACTTTACAGGAGCTGTGGAGAACCGCTCCATTTCACTTCAATCAGAAAGGGAAATGTGAAACATGCGAAGAGCTAAACCTTAGTAATTTCTCAATAAGCACTGTGGTGAGGAATTTTCGTCTCTTTTCATTTTTCAATCATGAATTCGCCTCCTAGAAGAGAATCCAATCTTGCAATACACTTAATGTGCTTTTAGGAGTTTTCTAGGTGGGCATATTAGATAATGATTTGACAGTTATTTCAGGAGAACACAATGCCATCTAAGTAGTCACAAAGTCTATCTAAGTCAGTCTTTATTCACCAACCACTACTTTAAAAATCATGAAATAGTCTTCCGTGTCAGCCAACGGTGGTGCAAAATAAAACCTTAGTTTTGTTTTCAATTAAGTCAATCATTTAATTATGTCTCACTCATACCAGGCATAATGAATCACCAATGTAGGTCCATTTAATGTACACACATACTTTGAGGCAAACCTCCCCTGATGTTACAAAGGCCTGACTGAATCCATAGCACTGCCCGCACACTTTTTCCAGTTGGTTTATGGCCTTGGCAGACCAGTCTCCTTGCTACATCCAAATTCTTGTCTAATGCGAGAAGGTGATGTGCATAATTTGTTATATATGTATTCCCTAAAATCTGAAATATAAACAGAGCAAGACATGACACTCCTGCTGCCCTCAAACCCCCTAAAAATAACAGCTCGGTTAAGCGCTCGGACTATTTTGCATCTGATTAGGACGAGCTCTTTAAATGGCAGAGGTTTTCCATAAACACCTTCCGAAATGGTCAAAAGGAGCAAGGTTGGAACAGAGGAATCATACAGAGCAGCACTAGGATAATAAGGCTGTGTTGGTGAAACCGGAGCCCGGCCGCGCTGGACCCAGAGCTGTACTCTGATACACCACAAGTTAGCTTATTTAAGCCTAGTTATTGGATTTACTTGAGTTTTTATTTTTTTTATTATTTTTATTTATGAAACTTCTGCTGGAGATGACAAAGAAGGCTAAGTTTCACTGGCCTTTGGTTTAATGGGAGTGAACGGGGGGGTTCTCTTTCTTGGTGAGCTTTCACGTCAGAGTCTGTTAGCGCAGCTTCACGCTACATTGAGAAACGGAGTGGAAGGTCGTTGACCTTGGTGGAGATACTCCCCAGCCGGCATCTGGCACTCGATTAACATTTGATTTTGTGGATTTCTGGTTTCGCAGCAGATATAACCAACGAAAGACCTATATGCCTCAATGTCTGGATCTGGACACTGTATAAACATAGTTAGAGAAGATGTACTGGCCAGTAGTTTCACCCTCGATGTGCACAGACTGTGGATTCAAGTACAGTCATTTCACTGATCATTGCCGAAAGAGTTTGAGACAAAACAGATGCGTTCTGGCGTTGATGACAATAGATGATAATGTTGAGTGGTCAGTGCAGCAAAGGTCAGTGGTTGCACCCCTCTCTCTCTCTCTCTCTCTCTCTCTCTCTCTCTCTCTCTCTCTCTCTCTCTCTCTCTCTCTCTCTCTCTCTCTCTCTCTCAGGAGCTGAGTGGAATATTCAGTATGATGACGTGAATACCTGCCTACAATACAGTACAGTAGCTGTCATAACTCAGCACTTTACCTCAGCACTCAGACTCCTCTCCCTCCGACCCTCCTGTCTCTAAGTCACCATGCCAACCGACCAAACAAGACACAGACCCACCCCAGACACTCATACACTTGCATACTCATTATGAGCTACTGATGTAATGCCAGATGTTGTTGTAAGGGAAATTCAAGGAGTAAAGTCAAGTAGCGGTGGACACAGTCCGTCATTACAGATTAGGGGTAAAAACAACAACTATCACTCTCTTTAGAGCACTACCGATACAACTACACTCCTTATCCCTGACAGCACTAATCTTCCTCCTGAACTTCTAGCCACTTGCTGGGGAGATGTGCGGATGCTGATGTTGGCTTGCCAACACAGAGCTGATGTCAACCATCATGAATCTGGAAGCTGATGTCAACTGTCATGAATCTGGAAGCTCTGACTTGCTGCTTTGGGTAAAATAGATTCTCTGTGTTACCCCCGGTCCACAGCTGTCCACTTCCTTTCAAGCTCTAAATAGGCTTCCCCTTATCTATTAGGCAGATCCGAGGTTGTGTGTGTGTGTGTGTGCGGCTGCGTGTGTGCGGTGGGGATTGGGGTGGGGGGTACAGGCCTGGTCTCCTGTGATGACTTTAACATCTTACGTGATGTGATCACGTCATGTGTTCATTCACGTCCCTTGTGTGAAATAAACAGACGCACTCTCAATGTAGCCTTTCATGTGTTTTGTCATGGTAACCCTGCCGAGCCATTTGTCTTCGACAACCTCGAGCTAACCTGCTTTCCTTTCTAAACTAAATGGAACGAGGAGAATGCAAAATGAGTAAAACAACTCCCATTCATAGGAAAACTCCCCATCATTAAATGGTGTGTTAAGGCAAATGCTAGTTATAGCAGATGAGGTTACTGAAAACAATTTCAACTGATATTTATTGTTCAAATCAATTTTTACCAATCTGTGACTTTACATTAATTCCTTTTTAAGTTGCTATGTTCCGGTATAGATGAACTCCCTCCACTCCATTCATGAAATCGTCACTGATTTCATCAGGATAAATAATGCCACTACAAGGATAAAAACATCTGTACTTCTTTTTTTCATAGCTGGCGGTCATTTTTTTCAGTCAGTATGCTTGCTTGGGAACTCAGCAACACGTCCAGAACACCAAGTGTTTTTCCAACCCCCTGCTGTGCCTTGGGAGAGCATCGGGAGCAGGGGAAAATTAGAATATGCTTGAAAATAAGATGTTGTATTGCACGCAAAAGTTTTAATATGGCGTTTTCTGAAGCGTCCCTTTTCTCCCCCCTCTGGCTCAGCCTGACACCCAGGTTACGCTCAGCGTGTGTGCTGGGCAGTCTAAAAAGCAGGACTGTTGATCTTGGTGGATGATGCCAAACAGAGTCATAAAGGGACTTTTGAGGGTGGCGGTGGGCAGTGTGCCAGTGTGTCCCTGCCCTGGGGATGGCGTAACGTGAGGGAGAGACTCGGGCTGGAGGAGACGGAGTCGGATTAATGCCACTTTAGTGTTTTTATTTCGTCTCTCTCCCCTGATGCGCTCCCTCTGACCCTAGCCTTGCGTCCTTGAAAGCTTCTGTTGATACTGGACATGGTGGAGTTCCCTGTTCCTTGTTCTGCTGGGTAATGGTTTATTCCACCCTTTTACTTCAGTTTGTATTCATCATGTGGTAACAAGGAACATTCAATCCAATTGGTAACTACCTATTTATTAATCCTTCAGAGTCTACTGACTCTAAGTAACATGATAAAAAAATCCCCAACAAAATCAGTCAGTTTAAGATAGAGATACACGATATATTCAAAAACATTTGGTCACCAAATGAGTGGATTCGGCTATTTCAGCCACACTCCTTGCTGACAGGTGTTTAAAATCGAGCCCACAACCATGCAATCTCCTTGAATAAACATTAGCAGTAGAATGGCCTTACTGAAGAACTCAGTGACTTTCAACATCATAGGAGGTCACCTTTCCAACAAATCAGTTCATTACGTTTATGACCTGCTAGAGATGCCCCGGTCAACTCTAAGTTCTGCTTTTGTGAAGTGGAAATGTCTAGGAGCAACAACGGCTCAGCCGCAAAGTGGTAGGTCACACAAGCCCAGAGAACAGGACCGCTGAGTGCTGAATCATGTAGCGCGTTAAAATTGTCTGTCCTCGGTTGCAACACTCGCTACCGAGTTCCAAACTGCCTCTGGAAGCAACGTCAGCACAAGAACTGTTCGTCTGGAGCTTCATGAAATGGGTTTCCACGGTCGAGCAGCCACACACAATCCGCCATTGGACTCTGGAGCAGTGGAAAAGCGTCCTCTGGAGTGATGAATCACGCTTCACCATCTGACAACTTGACGGTTGAATCTGGGTTTGGTGGATGCCAGGAGAACGCTACCTGCCCGAATGCATTGCGTCGGCTGTAGAGTTTGGCAGAGGATGAATAATGGTCTGGGGCTGGTTTTTTTATAGTTTGGGCTAGGGCCCTTAGTTCCAATGAAGGGAAATCTTAACGCTACAGCATACAATGACATTCTAGATGATTCTGTGCTTCCAACTTTGTGGCAACAGTTTGGGGAAGGCCCTTCTAGTTCCAGCATGACAATGCCCCCATGCTCAAAGTGAGGTCCATACAGAAATGTTTTTTCGAGATCGGTGTGGAAGAACTTCACTGGCCTTTACAGAGCGCTGACCTCAACCCCATCGAACACCTATGGGATGAATTGGAATACCGACTGCGGGCCAGGCCTAATCTCCCAAAATCAGTGCCTGACCTTACTAATGCTCTTGTGGCTGAATGGAAGCAAGTCCCCGCAGCAATGTTCCAACATCTAGTGGAAAGCCTTCTCAGAAGAGTGGATACTGTTATAACAGCAAATGGGGGACCAAATCCATATTAATGCCCATGACTTTGGAATGATATGTTCAACGAGCAGGTGTCCACATACTTTTTGGTCATGTAGTGTATTAGGTTTTTTGCATGGGCTGCTTCTCAGTCCACTACATCCGCCTATGTTGGCCTTCTGCAAAAAAAAACAGATTCATAAGGGAGACTCTCATGAACACAATGGTCACGGGACACGTGTTAAGGGCTTCGTCTGAAGGTAACGCATTCAAACAAATGGAAGTATGGAGGTAGTTTTGTGCCAACAAAAAAAGGAGTAAAATATGTGTCTTAAAAACCCAAAATATGTATATAAATACTTGTATCCGAGATTTTAAAACCTTATTCCTTATGATTGATTTGTTTTATTAAAAAAAATGTATTAATGTTTTCTTCAATGTGTTTCTATGGGCTATAGTATTAAAATGCAAGTTTAATCTTATCTCAAATATATTTTTTATATTTTTTTATACCTAATATCCTAAAATTCCTATACCTAAAAATGATTTTAAAAATATGTTAGTTTAGCACCCCCCCCATGTTATGTAATATTATGTAATTACCATTTTACCATGAAATTAAATATAAATCGACCAGCAAACTCTGAAATAAAGCATAGCAGCTCTCCCAAACTACTGTCTCATTGACTTCATAGAAGTGTTGTTGTAAAAGGTCAAAATAAACTATTATCTATCATTTCTTGTTTTTAAATTCTTCCCTTTCGATGTAATAGGATGATCTTCAGCTCGATGAAGTCCAAACGAGTTAATTAACTTTCATGGAATCTTAGCAACTCTCCAAACAAGTTGTATTTGAACGGAACTGCATGAGACGAGCGTCAACATCAGTTAGCTTAACGGACACTTTACCAAACCTCCAGGGGTAACTCCGAGGAGCAGGCAATATTTACCCTCCAATCCACACGGGCCTTGGTGAGTTTCCCCCTCTCCATTCAACTCACCAAGGCCCAAGCAAAACAGCTGTACCTTGCCCAGTGTTGCTGTTTACTCTACAGACCCTCTTGTCCAATCTATGGCCACACAGATACCATTTGGAGATCATGGAAAATATTTTCCCAAGCAGAGCTGGCTCGGAGAAGAACAAAAACAAACACTTTGGTTGGGGTACACACAGCATCGGAAGAATCCGCCTCAGTCTCAGAATCTGCTCAGTACCCTGAGAGAGGAATGGTAGCGAGGAGAGGTGGAGGTAGAGCGAGAGGGAGAGCCATACCGGGATCATAAAGCAAACACCTTCGGGGTCGTAGGTTTGCATGCATTAATCAAAGCTGTCCAGCTAATGGTGGTGGTGTTCCTCGGAGGTGGTTTGATCAGCTGAATCACTTGTGACTGTTGTCCCGGGGATGTAGTCTCCCTCAATAATAATAATGGCCATGGTCTCTGCAGGACCAGATGTCACACACAGGCACCTCTGGCCTGGATATATGGATTTGTTTATTAAGGAAGGCCCTGTGTTGTTAGCAGTGCATTGGTGGTTTGGTTCTGCTAAGTTGCCAGGGCATCACATAGGAAGTTAGTGCATTCAAATGAATGGTGAACGAGCATTACACTTGTGTTTCAGTTATTAGTAAGAGTTGATGCGGTCAGCACTTCTGCACTTCACTCACAACTTCGCCAACACCCTATGCTGCATGAAGAACCTATCAATGTTCACTTGCCAAGAGCGACAATCTGAGAATCTCTGTTTGTAGCAGCATTTGGACAGTCACAAGGAGGATTAATTACTTCAACTCAAATGAGTTCCACACTGTAAAGTACTTGCACTCCTCAAAACATTTAATTTGGCTTAGATCACAACGGTGTTGCTCTGTTTGGACATCACTTTGCCTTAAATTCACCCAAGTCTGCAAAAGACGTTATGCTTCGGGGAGCAATAAAGTGTATCTAGTCTGTTTTACTCTACTCACCGTGGGTCCACTTCAGAAACGTAACCTCCCCAATGTGACATTTCTCCTGACGCTCGCCAGGAACAACACCAGCTCTACACACTGTCTGTGACCTTCCCATGGATGCACTCCAGAGTCCCGTTCTCCTCTTCCGTCTCCCCTCGCTCTACCTATCGCTTCAATGACCAGGCCCGAAGAGAGCTCTCCTGACAGGCCGCACATATCACCCCAATCCTTTCTCCGCACCCATTAGAAGTCCTTCTTTTTGGATTGTTTTGCCAATGGCATCTTGAGTTCGATGAGTTGGTTAACCTCGAGTTGATTTCCATGGCCTAACTAGTGTAATACAGCAATCGTAATACAAATCTGTGAACTGAAGCTCGAGAGATCAGCACTGGATGCGTCTCAATCCACTGCATCCGCCGATGACGACGCACGTCCGCGTCTGCGGTGAAAGGTGACAGAGCCAGATTAGTGTTTGTCAGATCATGAGACATCCAGAAAACGGGTCTCCTCACGAAATCGTCTGTAGCGTCCGAACGGTTTAGCACACAAACTGTTATGAGCCCTCTATGGAAAGATGAGACTCACACGAACACAATGGTGTTCTCCATTTTGGAACTTGTCTCAAGTCAGTACAGCCGATCTGCCAACTTCTGTCTGTAGAGCCCGAACATTTGGGCTACATACTAATATGACCCTTCTGTGGAAAGGTGAGACTCTCACAAACATGTACATGTCCAGGACGTCCAGACAGGTTCTTGGTGCTATGTTGAAACTGAAGCCCCAGGGAGGGGGAAGGCACACCTAAAGCTTTTTTTTCTTCATTTTTACTTGTTTTCACCTACACACACACTTTTCCTCACTTTTATGACCCTCGGGTCCGGTGGACCGAACACCACATATGTATTAGAAATGTGTATAATTAATTGCATCATTTTTCTTTTAGTACACAATGACAATAGGTCCCACAGAACCGAACACCACACAAGGGTTAACATTCCCCGACTGTAGAGGGTAAAATATCTTTGTTTTTGGCCCTTGGGATATCCCTCTGTTCCTTCTTACCTTTCCTCTCCCATAGTTTTAACTATTTAATCAGTTGGCCCCTGAAAAAAATGAGAAGGGAAATAAAATAAATTCAGAGTGAAATAATAACATTTGCAGGTGTAGAGTTGGAGAGAAAAAAGGTATATAATGGCAGAAAGAAATCATTATGCGCTTGTTCATGTCATGGGCCTGTTTATAATGTAGTCTCTTTCAATACAGTCTGAAGAATATCTACCTCTCCATACTTCTCATTTATCCAACCTCTTAATCCACTGTAACATAGACAATTTTTGGGGTGTTAGGTTGCACATTATCTGCGATGCATTAGATCACAACGGTGTGGCTCTGTTTGGACATCACAAACAGTAATGAGGAATGGAAACAATGCGGTCTACGGCGTATAGTGTGGATACTCATACGGTCTCAACGTTGGTCCGACCGAGATGACACTCTTACATCCTCACAGATTACACCATCCCAGCGTCAAAGACTCAGACAAGGGGAATGACAGGTGGAGAGAGGGGGAGGTATATCCACATCCACATTCCATACAGGTCATTCCTATGACGTTCTCACCAGGCACAGTTGAGATTAGTTTTGAAGCGAGTAAACAACACAACTCTTTGTCATATTTTGACGTGACAGCTGAAGGCATACCTGGTCTGAGTTGGAATTGGAACATCCCAGGGTCAAGAAGGTACCAACTATTGCATACAGTCCAGATTCGGAAATGACTTTCATGAATTCCCTCCATCGTTTTTCAGGGAATTTTGGAATTCCTCATTTCCACTGGGAATTGAACCTTAGCATAAAGAAAAAATAAAGAACCAAAGGTTTTGCAGGATATTATATTGAAATGTACAATATTCAATATCGAAAAGCAAACGGGTGCAGCTGTTTTTAAAGGCACATTTGACTGATTGAGCTGGCTGCTGCGCGAGCTAATTCAATCAATGGCTGTTTCCTGAATTCATCACCACAGCTGATAACCAGGCCATAGAGACCAGGAAGACAGATTACTGTAGAGTTAAACATACAGAACATGCTAAAGACCAGCCTGAACTTTATTCCACAACTGAAGAGAGGCCAGGCTTGGCCGTGCCGTAAGCTTCGTTTAACCCAGCGTGCTTGTAGGGTTCCGGATAAAAGCAGACAGGAAAAGGATGCAGGAAAACATGTGCTTTTGTGTCTTTCCCAGGTTGAGGTAACACAGCTGCTGTAGTGAGGTATTTTGTTGGTGGATCCTTTAACCCCAAACCCATTCATTATGTCTGCCTTGGTGTTCTCCTTCATTGACATAGTCCCTTGGTGTGACCACCATGTAGACGCGCGGACATGGATGCACGCAGACACACACAAATGCACGCTCACAAGCACGCGCGCACAGCTCAACCATGCCAAACACCAAGTTTCTCCTTCGATAATACACCCTGTTTCCATCCTATTTATTCCCTTTTACATTATGATTCAAATCAAAAAGCTGCTCATTTCCTTCTCAACTAACAAGCCAACCTTTGGAACTTTTGGACTGTGGCACGGCTGGATGTTGAAAACATACCGTGATTAATGAACACCTTGACGTGTCTGAGTGGGCTCAATGGAGTGTGCATGTACACCCATCTCAGCCAAACCCTCACCATTACACTTATTGTAATAATTACGGGGGAAAAGTCCCCATAATGGGTTAATTACACTAAAATCACTGGGTCTGGGACCACAGGCGTTTTTAATTATCTCACATTGATATAATGTTTTTCTATTTTTCTATTCCCGCTGTTTTGACGGAGGGTCAGCACCATGGAGTAAAATAGGAAGATAATTGAGGTCATCCATCTCTCTCTCTCGCTCTCTCTCTCCCTCTCTCCTTCTCTATCATTCTTTCTTTCTCACCTTCTCTCTCTCCCTCTCCAACTTTCTCCTTTCTCCTCTCTTTTTCTAAGCTCTCTCTCTCTCATCCTGGGGTCATGGAATACAAGGCCTGTATTATGTGATGGGAGACGCTTGCCCCCATCCTTCCCCTGGGGGTTACTCACGTTCTGATAAAATTGTTATACGTAAAGCTCCCAGAATTATGATTTCATGGGGATTTGCAATCACACTGCCTCTGCATCCATCCAAGCTTTTAATCTCTGTCCGTTAATGAAGTGTCCTGCTTAATTTCCTTCCTTGCTGACGATCGGAGATGAGTGGAAAGGGTAGAGGAAGGTAGGGTGCGTCAGAGAAAACCATGATGGTCCTAATGACTTTAGCTTGACAGTAGAGAGAGGGGGGGCACAACCCATCTACAGATGTGTGTGTGTGTGTGTGTGTGTGTGTGTGTGTGTGTGTGTGTGTGTGTGTGTGTGTGTGTGTGTGTGTGTGTGTGTGTGTGTGTGTGTGTGTGTGTGTGTGTGTGTGTGTGTGTGTGTGTGTGTGTGTGTGTGTGTGTGTGTGTGTGTGTGTGTGTGTGTGTATGGTCCAGTCAGTGTGTGTATGGTCCAGTCAGCACAGACTAGTGGCTCAGACTGAGGTGTGTGTACAGTATATGCCACAGAATCGGTCTCCCTGACCACGCTGAGGAACGCAGAACACTCCTGTGCCCAACTCAGCAGAAAAAAAAAACAAAGAAAACATGGAGCTGTGCTCCTCAAAATTGTTTTTGGCCAGTAAAGTCCTGTTGTAGGAAACACAAGCCCACCTCTATACTTGTGTCTACTAAAATGTAAGGATTTCTTCCACAGTCTTGAATATTATTCATACTTCCAGTATTCACACATAATTGCTGTAATTTGTGGTACCTAATCGTGATGGAACTGTAAGTTTATTTAATTGCTAGTTTTACTATCGATATTTCAAAGTTTTTTTGGTGATTGCGGCTACAATTATGGTCATGGTGGTTCTATGGTTATGGTCATGGTGGTTCTATGGTTATGGTCATGCTCGTGGCAGTTCTATGGTTATGCTTATGGTCATGGTGGTTCTATCGTAATAGCTATAGTTGTGGTGGTTCTATGGCTATGGTGGTTCTATGGTTATGGTGGTTCGATGGTTATGGTCATGGTGGCTCTATGGTTATGGCCATGGTCATGGTGGTTCTATGGTTATGGTCATGGTCATGGTCATGGTGGTTCAATGGATATGGTCATGGTGGTTCTATGGTTATGGCTATGTCATGGTCATGGTGGTTCTATGGTTATGGTCATGGTCATGGTGGTTCTATGGTTATGGTCATGGTGGTTCTATGGTTATGGTCATGATCATGGTGGTTATATGGTTATGGTCATGGTGGTTCTTTGTTATGGTAATGTCATAAAATCAAATCAAATTTTATTTGTCACATACACATGGTTAGCAGATGTTAATGTGTGTAGCGAAATTCTTGTGCTTCTAGTTCCGACAATGCAGTAATAACCAACAAGTAATCTAGCTAACAATTCCAAAACTACCTTATAGACACAAGTGTAAGGGGATAAAGAATATGTACATAAAGATATATGAATGAGTGATGGTACAGAGCGGCATAGGCAAGATACAGTAGATGGTATTGAGTGCAGTATATACATATGAGATGAGTATGTAAACAAAGTGGCATAGTTAAAGTGGCTAGTGATACATGTATTACATAAGGATGTAGTAGATGATATAGAGTACAGTATATACGTTGTGGGCGGAGCAGTTGCCGTACCAGGCGGTGATACAGCCCGACAGGATGCTCTCGATTGTGCATCTGTAGAAGTTTGTGAGTGCTTTTGGTGACAAGCCAAATTTCTTCAGAGGCGCTGCTGCGTCTTCATGGTCATGGTGGTTCTATGGTTATGGTCATTCAGTTTGTCTGGTTATGGTTATGGTCATGGACATGGTGGTTCTATGGTTATGGTCATACTGTTCCATCGTTGTGGTCAAGGTGGCTCTATGGTTATGTCTGGTCTGTTTCTATGGTTATGGTCATCTCATGGTGGTTTTGTTATGGTCATGGTGGTTATTTTATGGTCACCACATGGTGGTTCTATCCTTGTGGCCATGGTCATGGTGGTAATCAAGGTTATGGTCACTGGTCATGGTGGTTCTATTGTTAATTCAGTTGGTTATGGTCATGGTCATGGTGGTTCTATGGTTGAACAGGCATGGTCATGGTGGTTCTATGAATGTTATGGCCATGGTCGTGGGGTTCCAGTGTTGAGGTCATGGGGGTTCTATGTTGTTGCCTGGTTCCCTCACCACCTGGTCATGGTGGTTCTATGGTTATGGTGATCCAGGTTGCATGGTCATGGTCTGGTGGTTCTATGGTTATGGTCATGGTGGTTACTATGGTGTATGGTTATGGTCATGGTGGTTCTATGGTTATGGCAATGGTCATTCTCCTAAGGTTTCCTCTTGGTCCAGATGGTTCTATGGTTAGTGGTCATGTTGGTTGATGATTTTGCATGGTCATGGTGGTTATATGGTTATGTTATGGCCATAATTATGGTGGTTCTATGGTTGTGGGTGTGTTATGGTCATCGTCTCTCAAAGCATTTTTGATCATGGTGGTGCTATAGGATATAGTCCTGGTGGTTCTATGGTTATGTTATGGTCATCTTTCTTGGGAACTGGTCAATGGTGGTTCTTGAAGTTATTTTATGGTCATGGTGGTTCTATGGTTATTGAATATGTGGTTCTATGGCTGGTCTGGTTATGGTCATGGTGGTTCTACGGCTGGGGATGCCATTGTCTGGGCCTGCAGCCTTATGGTCATGGTGTTTAAATGTTTTCCTCATGGTGCAGTGAAGGGGTTGCATGTTTTGGTTGCGGTCATGATCATGGTGGTTCTATGGTTAAAAAGTTATATGTCTGGTCATGGGGAGCATGACATATGGTCATGGTGGTTTTGGTTTTGTAATCCGTCATTGACTGGTGGTTCTATGGTTATGTTTATGTTGAGATTCTACTGGTTCTATACTGGTTATGGTCATGGTTGTTGCCTTGGTTATGGTCATGGTTTCTATGGTTATGGTCATGGCCCTGGTTAAAAGCTATGGTTAAGGTCAGTTTATGGTAATGGTGGTTTCTATGGTTATGGTCATGGTGGTTCTATGCATATGTTATGGCCATGGTCATGGTGGTTCTACAGTTATGGTCATGGTGGTTCTATGGTTATGGTCATGGGGGTTCTATGGTTAAGGTCATGGTCATGGTGGTTCTATGGCCATGGTCGTGGTGGTTCTATGGCTATGGTCATGGTGGTTCTATGGTTATGGTCATGGTGGTTCTATGGTTATGGTCATGGTCATGGTGGTTCTATGGTTATGGTCATGGTGGTTATATGGTTATGGTCATGGTCATGGTGGTTCTATGGTTATGGTCATGGTCTTTGTGGTTCAATGGTTGTGGTTATGGTCATGGTGGTTCTATGGTTATGTTATGGCCATTATTATGGTGGTTCTATTGTTATGGTCGTGGTGGATCTACGGTTATGGTCATGGTGGTTCGATGGTTGTGGTTATGGTCGTGGTGCTTCTATGGTTATGGTCATGGTGGTTATATGGTTATGTTATGGCCAGTATTATGGTGTTTCTATGGTTGTGGTTGTGTTATGGTCATCGTTGATCCACAATTTATGGTGATGGTGGTTCTATGGTTATGGTCATGGTGGTTCTATGGTTATGGACATGGTCATGGTGGTTATATGGTTATGTTATGGCCATTATTATGGTGGTTCTATTGTTATGGTCGTGGTGGATCTACGGTTATGGTCATGGTGGTTCGATGGTTGTGGTTATGGTCCTGGTGGTTCTATGATGTTGGTTATGGTCATGGTGGTTATATGGTTATGTTATGGCCATTATTATGGTGGTTCTATGGTTGTGGTTGTGTTATGGTCATCGTTGATCTACGATTTATGGTCATGGTGGTTCTATAGGTTATGGTCCTGGTGGTTCTATGGTTGAGGTAATTTTGGCTCAATTTGTATGGTCTTGGTGGTTCCATGGTTATGGTCATTGTATTGGTGGTTCAATGGTTGTGGTTATGGTCATGGTGGTTCTATGGTTATGTCATGGTCATGGTGGTTCTATGGTTATGGTCATTGTCATGGTGGTTCTATGATTATGGTTATGTCATGGTGGTCTATGGTTAAGGTCATGGTCATGGTGGTGCAACGGTTATGGTCATGGTCATGGTGGTTCTATGGTCATGGTCATGGTGGTTCTATGGTCATGGTCATGGTGGTTCTATGGTTATGGTCATGGTCTTTGTGGTTCAATGGTTATGGTTATGGTCATGGTGGTTCTATGGTTATGGTCATGGTGGTTATATGGTTATGTTATGGCCACTATTATGGTGGTTCTATTGTTATGGTCGTGGTGGATCTACGGTTATGGTCATGGTGGTTCGATGGTTGTGGTTATGGTCATGGTCGTTCTATGGTTATGGTCATAGTGGTTCTATGGTCATGGTCATGGTGGTTCTATGGTTATGGTCATGGTCATGGTAGTTCTATGGTTATGGTCATAGTGGTTCTATGGTCATGGTGGTTCTATGGTTATGGTCATGGTGGTTATATGGTTATGGTTACGTCATGGTCATGGTGGTTCTATGGCTATTGTCATGGTCATGGTGGTTCTATAGTTAAGGTCATGGTCATGGTGGTTCAAAGGCTATTGTCATGGTCATGGTGTTTCGATAGGTAAGGTCATGGTCATGGTGGTTCAATGGTTATGGTCATGGTGGTTCTATGGTTATGTAATGGTCATGGTGGTTCTATGGTTATGGTCATGGTGGTTCTATGGTTATGGTTATGGTCATGGACATGGTGGTTCTATGGTTATGGTCATGGGGGTTCGATGGTTATGGTCAAGGTGGCTCTATGGTTATGTCATGGTCATGGTGGTTCTATGGTTATGGTCATGGTGGTTCTATGGTTATGGTCATGGTGGTTATATGGTTATGGTTATGGTCATGGACATGGTGGTTCTATGGTTATGGCCATGGTCATGGTGGTCCTAAGGTTATGGTCATGGTGGTCCTAAGGTTATGGTCATGGTCATGGTGGTTCTATTGTTAAGGTCAGGGTTATGGTCATGGTCATGGTGGTTCTATGGTTGCGGTTATGGTCATGGTGGTTCTATGCGTATGTTATGGCCATGGTCGTGGTGGTTCTACAGTTATGGTCATGGTGGTTCTATGGTTATGGTCATGGTCATGGGGGTTCTATGGTTAAGGTCATGGTCATGGTGGTTCTATGGTTATGTCATGGTCATGGTAGTTCTATGGTTATGGTCATGGTGGTTCTATGGTTATGGTCATTGTCATGGTGGTTCTATGTGTTTGGTTATGGTCATGGTCATGTGGTAGTTCTATGGTTATGGTCATGGTGGTTCTATGGTTATGGTCATTGTCATGGTGGTTCTATGGTTTTGGTTATGGTCATGGTGGTTCTATGGTTATGTTCATGTCATGGTCATGGTGGATCTGTGAGTATGGTTATGTCATGGTCATGGTGGTTCTATGGTTATGTTCATGTCATGGTCATGGTGGATCTATGATTATGGTTATGTCATGTTCATGGTGGTTCTATGGTTATGGTCATGGTCACGGTGGTTTTATGGTTATGTTTATGTCATGGTCATGGTTGATCTATGATTATGGTTATGTCATGTTCATGGTGGTTCTATGGTTATGGTTATGTCATGGTGGTTTTATGGTTATGTTTATGTCATGGTCATGGTTGATCTATGATTATGGTTATGTCATGTTCATGGTGGTTCTATTGTTATGGTTATGTCATGGTCATGGTGGTTCTATGGTTATGGTCATTGTCATGGTGTTTCTATGGTTATGGTTCTGTCATGGTCATGGTGGTTCTATAGTTAAGGTCAAGGTCATGGTGGTTCAATGGTTATGGTCATGGTGGTTCTATGGTCATGGTCATGGAGGTTCTATGGTTATGGTCATGGGGGTTCGAAGGTTATGGTCAAGGTGGCTCTATGGTTATGGCCATGGTCATGGTGGTTCAATGGTTATGGTCATGGTCATGGTGGTTCAATGGTTATGGTTATGTCATGGTCATGGGGTTTCTATAGTTAAGGTCATGGTCATGGTGGTTCTTTGGTCATGGTCATGGTGGTTCTATGGTTAAGGTCAGGGTTATGGTCATGGTGGTTCTATGGTTGTGGTTATGGTCATGGTGGTTCTATGCGTATGTTATGGCCATGGTCGTGGTGGTTCTACAGTTATGGTCATGGTGGTTCTATGGTTATGGTCATGGTCATGGGGGTTCTATGGTTAAGGTCATGGTCATGGTGGTTCTATGGTCATGGTGGTTCTATGGTTATAGTCATTGTCATGGTGGTTCTATAGTTATGGTTAAGTCATGGTCATGGTAGTTCTATGGTTATGGTCATGTTGGTTCTATGTTTATGTCATGGTCATGGTGGATCTATGATTATGGTTATGTCATGGTCATGGTGGTTCTATGGCTATTGTCATGGTGGTTATATGGTTATGGTCATGGTGGTTCTATGGTTGTGGTCATGGTCATGGTGGTTCAATATTTATGGTTATGGACACAGTCATGGTGGTTCTTTGGTTATGGTCATGGTGGTTATATGGTTATGTTATGGCCATTATTATGGTGGTTCTATTGTTATGGTCGTGGTGGATCTACGGTTATGGTCATGGTGGTTATATGGTTATGTTATGGCCATAATCATGGTGGTTCTATGGTTGTGGTTGTGTTATGGTCATCGTTGATCTACAATTTATGGTCATGGTGGTTCTATAGGTTAAAGTCCTGGTGGTTCTATGGTTAAGGTCATTTTTGTTCAATGTTTATGGTCATGGTGGTTCTATTGTCATGTTCATGGTGGTTCTATGGTTATAGTCATTGTCTTGGTGGTTCAATGGTTGTGGTTGTGGTCATGGTAGGTCTATGGTTATGGTGGTTCTATGGTCATGTTCATGGTGGTTCTATGGTTATGGTCATTGTCTTGGTGGTTCTATGGTTATGGTCATGGTAGTTCTATGGTTATGTTATGGTTATGGTGGTTCTATGGTTATGGTTATGTTATGGTCATGGTGGTTCTACAGTTATGGTCATGGTGGTTCTATGGTTATTTTATGGTCATGGTGGTTCTATGGTTATGGTTATGGTGGTTGTATGATTATGGTTATGGTCATGGTGGTTCTATGGTTAAGGTCAGGCTTATGGCAATGGTGGTTCTATGGTTGTGGTTATGGTCATGGTGGTTCTATGCATATGTTATGGCCATGGCCGTGGTGGTTCTACAGTTATGGTCATGGGGGTTCTATGGTTAAGGTCATGGTGGTTCTATGGTTATGGTTATGTCATGGTCATGGTGGTTCTATGGTTATGGTCATGGTCGTTCTATGGTTATGGCCATGGTCATGGTGGTCCTATGGTTGTGGTCATGGTGGTTCTATGTTTATGGTCATGGTGGTTCTATGGTTGTGGTCATGGTGGTTCTATGGTTATGGTCATGGTGGTTATATTGTTATGGTCATGGTCATAGTGGTTCTATGGTTATGGCCATGGGCATGGTGGTCCTAATGTTATGGTTATGGTCATGGTGGTTCTATGGATATGGTTATGACATGGTCATGGTGGTTCTATTGTTATGGTCGTGGTGGACCTATGGTTATGGTCATGGTGGTTATATGGTTATGGTCAAGGTGGTTCTATGGTTATGGCCATGGTCATGGTGGTCCTAAGGTTATGGTCATGGTGGTTCTATGGCTATGGTCATGGTGGTTCTATGGTTATGGTCATGGTGGTTCTACGGTTATGGTCATGGTCATGGTGGTTCTATGGTTATGGTCATGGTGGTTATATGGTTATAGTTATGGTCATGGTGGTTCTATGGTTATGGCCATGGTCATGGTGGTCCTAAGGTTATGTTCATGGTCATGGTGGTTATATGGTTATGGTCATGGTGGTTCTATGGATATGGTTATGGTCATGGTGGTTCTATGGATATGGTCATGTTCATGGTGGTTCTATGGATATGGTTATGTCATGGTCATGGTGGTTCTATGGTTATGGTCATGGTGGTTCTATTGTTATGGTCATGGTCATTGTGGGTCTATGGTTATGGTCATGGTGGTTATATGGTTATGTTATGGCCATTATTATGGTGGTTCTATTGTTATGGTCGTGGTGGATCTATGGTTATGGTCATGGTCATGGTGGTTCAATGGTTATGGTCATGGTGGTTCAATGGTTATGGTCATGGTCATGGTGGTTATATGGTCATGGTCATGGCGGTTCTATGGTCAAGGTCATGGTGGTTCTATGGTCATGGTCATGGTGGTTCTATGGTTAAGGTCATGGTGGTTCAATGGTTATGGTCATGGTCATGGGGGTTCAATGGTTATGGTCATGGTGGTTCAATGGTTATGGTCATGGTCATGGTGGTAATATGGTTATGGTCATGGTGGTTATATGGTCATGGTCATGGCGGTTCTATGGTCATGGTCATGGTGGTTCTATGGTTATGGTCATGGTGGTTATATGGTTATGGTCATGGTCATGGTGGTTCTATGGTCATGGTCATGGTGGTTCTATGGTTAAGGTCATGGTCATGGTGGTTCTATGGTTATGGTCATGGTCTTTGTGGTTCAATGGTTATGGTCATGGTTGTTCTATGGTTATGTTATGGCCATTATTATGGTGGTTCTATTGTTATGGTCGTGGTGGATCTACGGTTATGGTCATGGTGGTTCGATGGTTGTGGTTATGGTCGTGGCGGTTCTATGGTTATGGTTATGGTCATGGTGGTTCTATGATTTTGGTTATGGTCATGGTGGTTATATGGTTATGTTATGGTCAGTATTATGGTGGTTCTATGGTTATGGTTGTGTAATGGTCATCGTTGATCTACGATTTATGGTCATGGTCGTTCTATGGTTATGGTCCTGGTGGTTCTATGGTTGAGGTAATTTTGGCTCAATGTTTATGGTCTTGGTTGTTCTATGGTTATGGTCATTGTATTGGTGGTTCAATGGTCGTGGTTATGGTCATGGTGGTTCTATGGTTATGGTTATGTCATGGTCATGGTGGTTCTATGGTTATGGTCATTGTCATGGTGGTTCTATGATTATGGTTATGTCATGGTCATGGTGGTTCTATGGTTATTGCCATGGTCATGGTGGTTCTATGGTTAAGGTCATGGTATTGGTGGTTCAATGGTTATGGTCATGGTGGTTCTATGGTCATGGTCATTGTGGTTCTATGGTCATGGTCATCGTGGTTCTATGGTTATGGTCATGGTCTTTGTGCTTCAGTGGTTGTGGTTATGGTCATGGTGGTTCTATGGTTATGGTCATGGTGGTTCTATGGTTATGGTTATGGACACGGCCATGGTGGTTATGTGGTTATGTTATGGCCATTATTATGGTGGCTCTATTGTTATGGTCGTGGTGGATCTACGGTTATGGTCATGGTGGTTCGATGGTTGTGGTTATGGTCATGGTGGTTCTATGGTTATGGTTATGGTCATGGTCGTTCTATGATTTTGGTTATGGTCATGGTGGTTCTATGTTCATGGTCATGGTGGTTCTATGGTTATGGTCATGGTGGTTATATGGTTATGTTATGGCCATTATTCTGGTGGTTCTATTGTTATGGTCGTGGTGGATCTACGGTTATGGTCATGGTGGTTCTACAGTTATGGTCATGGTGGTTCTATGGTGAAGGTCATGGTTATGTTCATGGTGGTTCTATGGTTGTGTTTATGGTCATGCTCATGGTGGTGCTATGGACATGGTCATGGTGGTTCTATGGTTATGGCCATGGTCATGGTGGTTATATATGGTTAAGGTCAGGGTTATGGTCATGGTGGTTCAATGGTTGTGGTTATGGTCATGCTGGTTCTATGGTTATGCTCATGGTGGTTATGTGGTTATGTTATGGCCATTATTACGGTGTCTCTATGGTTATGGTCGTGGTGGTTCTATGGTTATGGTCATGGTGGTTCTATGGTTATGTTATGGCCATTATTATGGTGGTTCTATGGTTGTGGTTGTGTTATGGTCATGGTTGATCTACGGTCTATGGTCATTTATGAACATTTGACATCTTGGCCATGTCCTGTTATAATCTCCACCCGGCACAGCCAGAAGAGGACTGGCCACCCCTCATAGCCTGGTTCCTCTCTAGGATTCTTCCTAGGTTTTGGCCTTTCTAGGGAGTTTTTCCTAGCCACCGTGCTTCTACACCTGCATTGCTTGCTGTTTGGGGTTTTAGGCTGGGTTTCTGTACAGCACTTTGAGATATCAGCTGTAAGAAGGACTATATAAATACATTTGATTTGATATGGTTATGGCCATGTGTCACGGCTTCCTTCCTGGGAAGGAGAGGCGGACCAAAACGCAGCGTGGTTATAGTTCATGGTTTTTATTAAGAAAACTCAAACATGAACAAACTACAAAACAATAAACGTGAAAACCGTAACAGTCCTAACTGGTGCATAAAACACAAAGACAGGAAACAATCACCCACAAAATACCCAAAGAATATGGCTGCCTAAATATGGCTCCCAATCAGAGACAACGATAAACACCTGCCTCTGATCCTGGCTGAATGGCGGCTCTGGCGGATCCTGGCTGAATGGCGGCTCTGGCGGATCCTGGCTGCTCTGGTGGATCCTGGCTGAATGGCGGCTCTGGCGGATCCTGGCTGACTGGCGGCTCTGGACAGACGGGAGACTCTGGCGGCTCTGGACAGACGGGAGACTCTGGCGGCTCTGGACAGACGGGAGACTCTGGCGGCTCTGGACAGACGGGAGACTCTGGCGGCTCTGGACAGACAGGAGACTCTGGCGGCTCTGGACAGACGGGAGACTCTGGCGGCTCTGGACAGACGGGAGACTCTGGCGGCTCTGGACAGACGGGAGACTCTGGCGGCTCTGGACAGACGGGAGACTCTGGCAGCTCTAGACAGGCGGGAGACTCTGGCGGCTCTGGACAGACGGGAGACTCTAAATGCTCTATACAGACTGGAGACTCTAGCAGCTCTGGACAGATGAGGCGCACTGTAGGCCTGGTGCGTGGTGCCAGCGCTGGTGGTACTGGGATGAGAACACGCACCTCAGGGCGAGTGCGGGGAGGAAGAACAGGGAGTACTGGGCTCTGGACACGCATAGGAAGTCTGGTGCGGGGGGCTGCCACCGGAGGGCTGGTGCGTGTAGGTGGCACTGGATAGACCGGACCGTGCAGGCGCACTGGAGCTCTTGAGCCCCGAGAATGCCCAACCTTACCTGGCTCGATGCCCACTCTAGCCCGGCCGATCTGAGGAGCTGGAATGTAGCGCACTGGGCTATGCACCCGCACTGGAGACACCATGCGCTCCACAGCATAACACGGTGCCTGCCCGGTCTCTCTCGCTCTCCGGTAAGCACAGGAAGTTGGCGTAGGTTTCCTACCTGGCTTCTCCATACTTCCTGTGTCCCCCCCCGAAATACATTTTAGGGCTGACTCTCGGGCTTCCTACCGCGCCGCTGTGCTCGTTTCTCCAACTCCATTCTCCTGTAACCCTCCTCACACTGCTCCAGCGAATCCCAGGCAGGCTCCGGCACTCTCCCTGGGTCGACCGCCCACCTGTCTATCTCATCCCAAGTCGTATAGTCCAGATTTTGCTGTTATGGTGGGTGATTCTGTCACGGCTTTCTTCCTGGGAAGGAGAGGTGGACCAAAACGCAGCGTGGTTATAGTTCATGGTTCTTTAACCTGTTAATCCTACCCCCTACTTTTTCGAACATTCTGTTAAAAATCGCGCAACATTTCAGCGTCCTGCTACTCATGCCAGGAATATAGTATATGCATATGATTAGTATGAGTGGATAGAAAACACTCTGACATTTCTAAAACTGGTTAAATCACGGCTGTGACTATAACAGAGCCTGCGTTTCATCGAAAAGCGGAAGAAAATCTGATCACTGAAAACTGGAAAATATATCAATGCGCCACTTGCATGTATTGTTGAATGGAAACCAAATTACATGGGGCTTAGATTGCAATTCCTACAGCTTCCACACGATGTCACCAGTCTTGTCAATTGCCTGGGCTTTGTTTCTTGGTCAAACGAGTAAGAGAGAGCCCATTTCTTCCGGTCTCCGACAGGATGTTTTGGATGAGAAATATCCGGACATGATTTCAAGACGTGGAGCTATTGAATACACATCGCCCGTGATCAATTTGATAGATTATTAACGTTTACTAATACCTAAAGTTGGATTACAAAAGTATTTCGAAGTGTTTTGTGAAAGTTTATCGTCGACTTTTTTTATTTAAAAAAATGACGTTGCGTTATAAACGGTCTTTTTTCCTGGATCACACAATCTTCATAGATCGATAGTTAGGGTATATATGGACCGAATTAATTGAAAAAAAGACCCAATAGTGATGTTTATGGGACATCTAGGAGTGCCAACAAAGAAGTTCGTCAAATGTAATGAATGTTTTATATTTTATTTCTGTGTTTTGTGAAGCCCCGGCTATGCTAATTATTTTGTTTACGTCCCCTTCTGGTATTTTGGGGTGTTGCATGCTATCAGATAATAGCTTCTCATGCTTTAGCCGAAAAGCATTTTAAGAATCTGACTTGCTGGCTGGATTCACAACGAGTGTAGCTTTAATTCAGTAACCTGCATGTGTGTTTTAATGAACGTTTGAGTTTTAACGAGTGCTATTAGCATTTAGCGTAGCGCATTTGCATTTCCAGATGTCTGGATGGGACGCATGCGTCCCGGGTCAACTTAAGAAAACTTAAACATGAACAAACTACGAAACAATAAACATGAAAACCGTAACAGTCCTAACTGGTGCATAAAACACAAAGACAGGAAACAATCACCCACAAAATACCCAAAGAATATGGCTGCCTAAATATGGCTCCCAATCAGAGACAACGATAAACACCTGCCTCTGATTGAGAACCAATCCAGGCAACCATAGACTTACCTAGACACCTAAAAGAACACAACCCCATAAATCTACAAAAACCACTAGACAAGAAAAAACACATAAATCACCCATGTCACACCCTGGCCTAACTAAAATAACAAAGATAACTAAGGCCAGGGCGTGACACCATGGTCATGGTGGTTCTGTGGTTATGGCCATGGGTGAATGCACCAATTTGTAAGTCGCTCTGGATAAGAGCGTCTGCTAAATGACTTAAATGTAATGTCATGTCATGTTGTGGCTGTTCTATGGTTATGGTCATGGTGGTTCTATGGTTGTGGTTATGGACATTGTCATGTTGGTTCTATGGTTATGGTTATGGTCGGTGGTGATGATGTTGGAGAATCTGCCTCAATATTATTGCTCTCTGATACACCTCATGTAACTTCCAAGCCACAATCCATCCTCTAATTAGTTTGCACAGTTTGTCCACTAACTGTAAAAGATTCTACCGGGCTATCTAAGGAATTAAATGGAGTATAAATATGGCTTAGTGTTCGTTTTCAGCCTCTGTCTGCACCATCTGTTTTGCTGTCTGACCACATTTCCACCTGTCTGTCTGCCTTCTAGCCAGCCTTTCTTCCTTTCTGTTTGTCTGTCTTCTTGAATCCTTTCCCACTCTTGTTGTCTCTATATCTCCATGCTGGCGTGTATGCTGCTTGATTGCAGGCATCCTTGTGAGTCTGCCCTCCTGCTTGGCCTCTCTGCGTCTCTACCTGCTTACATGCTAGTCTGCCTGCCGCCTCCTAGCCGGTGTTTAGTAGTCCAACACATGCACCATGGGCTAGCCTGTATGCTGCTTGCCTGCAGGTGATCATGTCCTTCTGTTTGCGTTTGATTCTCTGCCTGCCTGCTTGCTTGTCTGTCTGTGTCACTCTACCTGCTTGCATGCTAGTCTTCCTGCGGCCTGCCTGCTAGCCGGTGCTCTGTACAGGCCAACACAAGCATGTGGGGCTTAGCCAAGGCCGGCCACGGCCCTCATTATTAAAAGCGATGGCCAGGGCTCAGGGTCTGTCTGCACAAACACAGAGTGACGGAGAGGGGGAAAGGGGAACCGGCTCGCAGGGGATGAGGTTTCAATAAACGTCAGGCAGCGTCGGCTCTGTTTGGACTGCAAATTATTGCTGGCTGATGGTCTATTATTTTACAACCGAAGATCGCTGTCGAGAGAAAGGTAGAAGGGGGAATGAGAGAGGGAAATAAAAAACTCAGAAAGGCCGCCAAAGGGGAAAAAGGGTTACAAAATACTATAATAATCTCAGAAAATATTACTGGAGTGGCTGCAGCTCTAGCTAAGAATAGGCCAGAGAGTGCCTGGGGCTGATTTAACAGTAGATCGGAGAGAAGGTGGGGAGTCATGTGAGAGTCTTATAAAATCAACACCTTGTAGCAAAATAGGTTGCCTCAATTACTTCAAAGAAAATAAAAGACATTTGTCACTTTCATATTACTTCCACTCTTCTATTGCCTTGGGGGATTTGGACCGTTTTAACTAATGGAGAACATGCATGGATATGTTAACTCAAGGATGGGTTTATGTTACTATTGCTGAATCTTTGTGATAACTAGTCCTTTATGGAGTATCAGCATGTGAAGTGTACCAGTTTTTGGTCATTATCCGTTTTATGGAGACATACATTTGTGAAATGAACACAAAAGCTTGACTCCATTATACTTGACTCGATAATATAACTCCTCCAAAAGTGATTTTCTTAGCCAGACAGCGAGACCAGAAGTACCTGTGCTGTCTGGGTCTGTGTGTTTTTCTACCCATGTTCCACTGAGCGAGACTACACGAGGAAGGCATCTGAGTGCCAGTGTGTGTGCTGTCTGCAGTTTCGTAACAGCGAACCGCGAATAGGTTTAAAAAGTCAACTAGCCGACAGGGAAAAGTCGTTTTCTTACCTCAATAAAATTAGTTTGGATTTTAGTGTTTTTCTAACACTCTTGTACTCCCTTAGTATTCTAGAACGCACCCAGTCTGGGAAGAAAAAAAAGGTGTAACTTATAATGGGCGGGCCTCACTGGTGATTCCAGGCAAATTAAAATGCAACATTATATGGCCGGGCCAAGGGTAGGCTGCGTTTGTTGGGAAGCTGTTACAGCCATTTTTTTCTAGCCTCTCAATTGAGGTAATAAATTGAGGCTGATGGCTAATTTTAGGCGAAACCCAATACCTCTCGGTAAATTACGGGCCTAGCGAGACCTTTTAATCAAACTGCGTCTGGCGCTGTCGCCGATATAGAAATAAGCTGTATGATTTTTTTTTTTCTCAGGAAATAAATCTCTTGAGAATCTGTGTTCAGAAGTACTGTAGCCAGCGTCAGTCATGTTTCCGCCTCCCTGGGACAACAAGAGGGAGGCAGGCCACTTTGGCTTGGCACTGTGCAATGGCTGGTTTTAGTCAAGTCTGATTGCATGTGCAGCCTCAGTCTTGAGCCATTATAGTGTGCTTACAGTATGTGACTGCAGAGGTTTATAACAAAGGGAGCAGAGATATAAACATAGGTTACACTAGGGCAAGAGGTGGTTGACAATGCCACTCGTCAAAGATCGATAGTGGTTGTGTAAGAATAGAGTTGCTTGAATGGAATACACAATGTACAATGTATCGTGCTCAGTATATGAACATATCTTCTCATTCTCAGACTGTTTTCTTAAACCCAACAAAATGTGGACGTCAGTGAAATTTTTCTGAATAGTCTCATGTAAAATATCCCAGTCAAAACACATTCATGAAGGTCTATGATATACTCAACATCCATTTCACATTTACCTCAGAAGAAACATTTTACAGGACTACAGCTTTTCAGAACCTTAGCTGCATGCCAAAAGCCACATCTCGTCCGCAGTCTCACAATCAACGGGTGATACCTAATAATTACACTGTGGAACCCAGTAAAGGTCTAATCTGCTCCTGGAGCCTTTGAGAATTTACACAACACGCTCAGAGTAGCCGTCAACTCTTTCCCCAAGGTTCATGCGTGAGACTTCTGGATTTCAGCAACAGAGGAAAAACTGAATTTTGACTGCCACTGCATTAAACGTATTGTCTTACTTAATGAGATGGAAACGTGCGAATGATTACCAGCTATATAGAACCATGCTCAGCAGTCTGGTGTGGGTAGGATTAGTTTGAGATGTTGTGGTCGTAAAGTAGATATCCAGGCTTCCCCTTAAACAAAACTGAGATACACAGTATAAGGGAATCCGCTGGACTATGTATGAGAGTGCATGTATCTGTGAGCCAGATTACAGATTGTACATGACCATCTGATCATTTATCACTCCAGTGTTAATCTGCAATATTGTAATTATTCGCCTACCTCCTCATGCCTTTTGCACACATTGTATATAGACTCCCCTTTTTTTCTACTGTGTTATTGACTTGTTAATTGTTTACTCCATGTGTAACTCTGTGTTGTCTGTTCACACTATTTTATTATTATTATTTATCACACTGCTATGCTTCATCTTGGCCAGGTCGCAGTTGCAAATGAGAACTTGTTCTCAACTAGCCTACCTGGTTAAATAAAGGTGTTCTCAACTAGCCTACCTGGTTAAATAAAGGTGAAATAAAAAAAATTAAAAAGGGAATAGGTCTTTGTGTTTGGTTTCGATTTGTTCTACCCAATTGGAGCACTTTGAGTGCCTGGTCTAACCAAAGATCCCACATTTGGTCAAGTGTTATCTGATTGGGAAAAAGCTCTCAGGATCAAGAACACTTTTCAGTTGCCTAATAGAAACCTACCTCCAGGAACCATGAAGCCTTTGCTGCTGTATGAGGATATATGGAAGTGGATATGACAGTAATTATATTGTGCATCGATTATGACATTGCTACAAACCAATTAGAGGCAATCTACTTTGAACAATCACAAGACAATTAAAGCAAAAGACCTAAAATACGGTTTTGAGAAAATATTTTCTTGTACCTTAAAATAGCCATAATGAGGGCATGAAAAACAATACTGAATTGTTTGACCTTTTTAATCATTTGTAATTGTATCCAGAGAGTACAGATCAACAGCACCTGTCCCACATTTTGAGAGTAACACACAGCTTCTGTCAAAACCATTGGACAGAGGAGTGAGGGGGACAAGTTGGTGAACTCTTGGTTGGGAATATCTGCTTTACGATTAGTTGGTCCTTCACCAACTTGTTTTTGCATTTGCCTATTAAAACATCCTGGAGCTATTGAAGACATTGATATCTCAGGACCATCTCAGGACCATCTCAGGACAATCTTAGGACAATCTCAGGACCATCTCAGGACCATCTCAGGACAATCTCAGGACCATCTCAAGACCATCTCAGGACCATCTCGGGACAATCTTAGGACAATCTCAGGACCATCTCAGGACCATCTCGGGACAATCTTAGGACAATCTCAGGACCATCTCAGGACCATCTCAGGACAATCTCAGGACCATCTCAAGACCATCTCAGGACCATCTCAGGACAATCTCAGGACAATCTCAGGACAATCTGATGACAATCTCAGGACCATCTCAGGACAATCTCATGACAATCTCAGGACCATCTCAGGACTATCTCATGACTATCTCAGGACAGCGTTTGAGTCCTGCTTCTCCCTGCTTTTAAAGAAGCTACTGAACTTCCACTATGGAAAACATGACGAAATGATGGGAGGAAGGTTTTCCAAGTTAGAATGACACCAATGACACACAAGCCATGTGATATGCTGGGAAAGAACCACGTTTTGAAGACCATCGTCCTTTAGGCTGCGGTGTGATTATGGCTAGTACTCACGTAAAGAAGATTGAGACTCTTTAGCCTTTCATTTCATGTTGCCTTGATATCGTTTGAATAGATTTCTCTGGATTTCTCATGCATATATATTTATTTTACACTGAAATGAGGTCTTTAGATTTTTTTCTTCAGATGTTTTTGTTTAACCCTAACCCTAACCCTAACCCTCTTGATTTATTCCTCAGTCTGTGATTATTACAATTATGTGGCTTTTTAATTGACGGATATCATAAAAAAACAGAGGTTGTAGAGGTTGCCAGGGACAATTATGTTTTTATGGGAGGATGGTGGGTATTTGGGCATACGTGCTGTTGCAGTTGTACCTGTGTGTGTGTGTGTGTTTGGGTGCATGCATGCATGTGTGTGTTCGCGCTTATTTGCATGTGTGTGGGTGAGTGTTTGCTTGTGTGTGTGTGTGTTTGTGTTTTGATATGGGTGTAGGGGGTATGGGTGTGATTTAGAGCACCTGTCCTGTCACGTCACGTCACTCATGCTGCTTGTTGTTGCCTGCTCGGAACCTTCCGGATGACATCATCAAACAACGCGGGAAGAGGCCAAGACGCCTGCGGTGGGATGGCTGGAGCGGATCCTGTTTGTGTGTGTGTCTCCTGGTGACCCACTCTCCACAGTCCTAAAAATAAAGACAACTCCGTCCTGCAGTTCTAGGCAAAGTATGAAAATATAAACCAACTCGAATCATACCACTGGCTAATTATTGTTCCATAAGTCACAGTTAAAACAGAACTTTTGTGTATACTGAATGTTTGTGTATATATCCTGGCCTCTTGTCTGCCGGTGTTCTATACAAGGACACGCTCTCTGTTCTCAACAGGAGCTACACAACTAGTTGTCTGCCTAGAGGATGTGGTTCATGACTCATTATATAGCAGCCTAGGAGTCAATTGAATCTCAACTATCAAACTACCTCTACCCACACGTACCCATTCCTCCTCTGTCTGTACAGTGAAAGGTTCATGTCTCTGTCAATTCCCCCGCTCTGTCAGGAAGCGTAAGGACATTGGTTATTTTGTGTTTACCACAGGGTAGATTACAGAGGATATGCACAGTTTCCACCTGCTAATCAACATGTAAGTGTTCTTCCACCTACTACCTCATATTTGTCAGGATTGGTATAATGACTCGTGTCTATCTTACACACCCACCACCTCATTTCCTGTTCCCGAAAAATTCTCCTGCCTGAAACTTAGCTTGAGCTGGAAAAATGTCACAGTGAGATGCAAATGTAAGAAAATAGAACAAATATCTTCTGTCTTCCTGTCCTCTATGTAACCGCATCTTAATCTAAACAAAATATATTGAATTTCAGGTGACTTATTATGCAAAGGAGACTGATTGGACTGCCCAAACATAAAATCCCAGCATGCTTTGCATGACCATAAAAATATCACAATTTCAAGAAGTATACACTTTTGGAGAAAACTGTACAAAGTCAGGTAGACCTAAAATGTTAAAGAAACATTATGGGATGGAGACCAAATGGAAAAAGGTGTGTGTTTGCGTGTGTGTGTGTGTGCTCACTTGTGTGCATGTGTGCGCCACTGCATGTGTATCTGTGCCTGTGCACTTGCATGTGAGTGTGCATGTACCTATTTTTAAGTGTGAATCTGGCCACATGCCTGTTTTTTTATTTCGTTCCGTGACGGCGGAGTGCGGCTGACAAAGAAGAGGGACTGTTTCGATCCGGTAAGTCAGCGAAGAACTCGTGCTCCCTTAATGACAGTGAAAACAAACAGTGGTGAATGGGTGCTTGGTCCCTCCTGAAACCACAGGCCCCTTACGGGAAGAGCCTGTCCAGTCCAGGGCTAGGCCTACAGGAAGACCCCGGCGCCAAGGAGTTAAAATGCCCCCAGTGTGTGTGTGTGTGTGTCCATCTGTGCACGTGTGTGTGTGTGTGTATGACCTACAAGGCTGCAGGGGATCAGCTGGGAAACAGACAGTGCAGCCAGAGAGGTATCACAAGGGGAGACTTCCCAATCACGAACAGCAACAATATTATCCTGCCATTGACTGACACACTGTGATTTATGAGTCCAGGGTAAGGATAAACTGGCTTCATGTCCTGAATATGAAGAACATATACCAAGGACCCAATTCACTGTAATAGTATACGTGTTTGTAATGTAAGATGATAAGCAAGGATAAAAGTTCAACTTTAATTTTGGTTTTCTTTTGTCGTTCTAGAAGTGGTA
Source organism: Oncorhynchus gorbuscha (assembly GCF_021184085.1). NCBI lineage: Eukaryota > Metazoa > Chordata > Actinopteri > Salmoniformes > Salmonidae > Oncorhynchus > Oncorhynchus gorbuscha. The sequence continues at coordinate 51,419,942 of NC_060179.1, forward strand.
GAATATAAGCAACTGAAGCATGGGTACGAGTGGAGAAGGTGAGTTGATACGGTACAGTATGTGTGTGTGTGTGTGTTTGTCAGACATACAGACAGAGTGGTGCTGAACATATGTTTGTACGTGCGTGTGCTTTCACTGCTCTGCCACTATCTCTCTGTATTAGATCCTTTACAGTGTACAGATCTGATGCTTGGCTAAAAACGATGTATATTTCTCTTCCAAACAGCCTTGGCAGGCCTACTGAGATGCCAGCTTTCCAAGGTTCATGGATGTGTACTGTCTGATCTGTTTCACTCCCACTTCTAAACAGCTGTTGTTTTAGGACCTGGGCCAACAGAGAGGATTAAATATTGCTCAAAACAAACTTTTTCAAAACACCCTGCAGCATCGAATGTCTCTACTGTGACAAAGCAAACATTAGCAGCAATGGAGGTGCATTCCACCTTGTTTATGGGCAATTGATGTGACGTGTTATGTCGGTATCCAAGGATAATATTTTATATTAAAAAATATGTGTAAATATAAAATATCTTCTTACAGCACATTTCAACACGTCCTCCTCTGTTTGACACTGCATTAATTTATCACAAAGCATTTTATGAAACTGGTGTAGAGCGTAAGAAAACTGCAAATATTTAACTTTGGCATAGATTTACAAGGGTATGTGATTATATCATGAAATATTGTCCAAATATTGAGATGGAAAGGAATCTTTAAAAAAACAAACACTTTGTCTGCACATTTGAAAAACACTAACGTCATATGGTACAACCGACATTACAGCCGACATTACAACCCACATAACATTGTTTTTATCCATGTGTGGCATCAAAGCCGACACTGTGGTGGACCCCCCCCCCCCCCAATCAACATAATCAAATCTCCCGCAAATCTTCGCAAATCTCACATCTCTGTACACAATCTGTACAGAATCCTCTGTCATTTTCAATGTAATTTTCTACCACTTCTAAAAACCTATTAAAATTGTGTATGATAAAAAAAAAAATTTGTTATTAAAGATTAAGGTGCGTATGAAACGTAGAGTTAAAAGACACTTTGTCAATTATGCCTGTTTTCAGTCACTCACCTACCTACAATGATGATGTCTTCCTATTTGCATAACCTGGTAAGCAGATGAGGGGACAAGATAACCTGCCATGACAGGCCGACTAAGTGGCAGGTTAGGAGAATTTAGAGTACACATTATCCATTTCGATAGCTGGGCTTATTAGCTACACCATTATACAGGTTACTGTGAATAAAATAATGTCTTCCTAGCACACCATGTATCTGCCAAATAAATATTTATTTGCAAGGAAAACTAAATGCATGCTCTTCAATCGATCACTGCCCGCACCTGCCCGCCGGTCCAGCATCACTACTCTGGGCGGCTCTGACTTAGAATACGTGGGCAATTACAAATACCTAGGTGTCTGGTTAGACTGTAAACTCTCCTTCCAGACTCACATTAAGCATCTCCAATCCAACATTAAATCTAGAATCGGCTTCCTATATCGCAACATACCATCCTTCACTCATGCTGCCAAACATACCCTCGTAAAACTGACCAACCTACCGATCCTCGACTTTGGCGATGTCATCTGTAATATAGCCTCCAACACTCTACTCAACAAATCGGATGCAGTCTATCACAGTGCCATCCGTTTTGTCACCAAAGCCCCATACACTACCCACCACTGCGACCTGTATGCTCTCGTTGGTTGGCCCTCGCTTCATACTCGTCGCCAAACCCACTGGCTACAGGTTATCTAAGTCTCTGCGAGGTAAAGCCCCGCCTTATCTCAGCTCACTGGTGACCATAGCAGCACTCACTTGTAGCACGCTCTCCAGCAGGTCTATCTCACTGGTAACCCCCAAAGCGAATTCCTACTTTGGTCGCCTTTCCTTCCAGTTCTCTGCTGCCAATGACTGGAACGAACTGCAAAGATCACTGAAGCTGGAGACTCATATCTCCCTCACTAGCTTTAAGAACCAGCTGTCAGAGCAGCTCACAGATCACTGCACCTGTACATAGCCCATCTGTAAGCATCCCATCTATCTACCTATCTCATCCCCATACTGTATTTATTTATTTATCTTGCTCCTTTGCACCCCAGTATCTCTACTTGCACATTCGTCTTCTGCACATCTACCATTCCAGTGTTTAATTGCTATATTGTAATTACTTCACCATCATGGCCTATTTATTGCCTTAACTCCCTTATCTTACCTCATTTGCACTCACTGTATATAGACTTTTTCTTTTCTTTTTTCCACTGTATTATTGACTGTATGTTTTGTTTATTCCATGTGTAACTCTGTGTTGTTGTATGTCGAATTGCTATGCTTTATCTTTGCCAGGTCGCAGTTGCAAATGAAAACTTGTTCTCAACTATATACGACGTTAAATAAAAACATTTTTTAGCATGTGTATGTTTTAAGATCTGCTTAATGACTTAATGACAGCTTTCAGAGCCTGCGTTCTGGAATTAAAGGGGCAATCTAGCATTGTTACAAACCATGAAATAATTTTCATTTCATGGATGATCAATCATCGGGTCCACAGTTCTGTCTACGAATTTGTTTGTTTCTTTGTTGTTTGTTTGAACCCCAGATTCCCTCTTTTTTTACAACATGGTGTAACTTCTATTAGCCATTCCCAAATGTTTCCAGTTACAGAAATATTGTTTATTTTTTCCTCAAACATACTACAGCGATCATACTACATCTTTGATTTAAAAATAAAACAGAAACATCTATATATAGGGGGCAAAATCACGGAGGGCAAAATCACAAAGGGTAAAATCACAGAGGGTAAAATCACAGAGGGCAAAATCACGGAGGGCAAAATCACGGAGGGCAAAATCACAGAGGGCAAAATCACAGAGGGCAAAATCACGGAGGGCAAAATCACGGAGGGCAAAATCACGGAGGGCAAAATCACAGAGGGTAAAATCACTGAGGGTAAATTCACGGAGGGAGCCAAGCCAGTAAAAACCCATTCGTTCGTACATCACTGTGATATACAAGAAGTCCGTGACGACACAGTGGAGGAATACATTCAATTACACGTACGTTTCATCACAAAACCGGAACGCAACATCTGTCCTGTGAAGTCCACAAAGCAAATGTTGCACGCCATAGCAATTGCAGCATAGTCAAGCGAGTTCGTGTTTTCGACAGTTTACTAAACAACTACTGGTTTAGAAACACATAGTTACCGCAAGTCAGCACAGACAGGAACACTGCTTCCGCTATTCCAGCACCATTTCACCTTAAACAGACCAGCCTCATCAAATCAACAAGGCTGTATATGCTTAGTTTAAGATACCAAAAACAATTTAGTCCAATCAATGTTGCTAAATATCATAACGGCTGTCCATGGTACTGATTTCTGTCTGTGTGTGTCTGTTTGTGGGTGAGGGCACAAGAAAAACATTCTTTTTTTTACTCAACCTACTTGTAGACTAGTTGAATGCTATCACCATCCTTCTCTCTTTTGTCTATGGCTCAGTACAGTGCACTTTTAGTTGTTGTTGTCATAGGCTAACTAGCTAAAATGCTTGCTAGCCTAACTTCCTTGCATGTGCAACAACAAAGCAGCTCAGTTAGCTCGCGAGTTAACGTGAGCCTACTAGGTTACATATTGAACTTCAATCATCTCAGACCAGTGGCACAGCATATTAATTTATGGTTAGATCAGAATTGCCGTCATAATCATTGGCCTGTACAGAGAATTAAGAAAAACCACAAGTCCAAATCCCCATCTCCATCTAGACCAGAAACAGACATATTTTTCTGAAAATTCAGTTTTGTTTAGGAAGTTATTTGACTGGTGTGAAGCCAAATCCAAACTGGCCTCCCTTGGGGGGCATTTTGCTTCACCAGGACAACCCACTGTTGAGCTCAGCTCAACGCTGATTGGCTAATTCTTTTATACATTTTTTTTATCAAGGGAGGTCAAACGCTTGCTGGCATCAATCAATCCAATGCAACAGCAGCAACATGTTATGCTCTTTTTGTCCAAACGGCATCAGATTCAAAGGCTACACATACTGAGAGAGAGGGGCACTGCATCCCTTGCTCAGATGTTTTCTCTGGTGAGATTCAGCCACTTGCGAATTGATGGACAATTATAAAAACTCAGAGCAATAAAAAAAAATGTATTGGTCAAATACTTGTGGAAGGTTGGCTTCCCTTGGCATCCATGAATACACGCCACTGATAGACAGTTCCTATAAAATGTGTGTTACCAAGTGAGTATCGCAATATGGCTGCCTGCATTTCTCAATGTGTATGCATCTGAAATAGTCTGTAAATTCAAATTTAAAACAACTATTTTGTAATAATAAGCAAAAAAGTAATAAATATAGCAAATTAGGACTTAACATGTAGATCTTGTTTAAAAATGCAATTAAACATATATTTTCAGTTTTCAACTGTTATTAGTTCATAGACAAGACTTGTGAAAAGATAAAACACGTATTTAAATGTTCAGTAACACCTTTTTTCACTTTTGAAAAACATATTTGTCAATGACTGACGGATGGAAATAATATGAACCATGATGTGTGTGCGCTCTGGAGGTTAGTTCCACTGCTGGTCACTCTCCTATGTTTTAAACCAGCTGGTTTGTTCAACCTGAAAGTGATGCAAGAGAGGTTAATGTTGCACTATGTTGTATGCAGAGATGTGTCATTTAAAATCAAATAAAAAGAAGTCAACAAAGGCAACGACAAAAGAATCACAGACAGAACAAAAATAATGCATATAATCAGTTCTGAAACGAGAAGGTTTCATTTCTATATTGATCAACTTCTATAAACTAGACAGACTGCGAAACAGTGGGGAAGACACAGAAAGAGTCATCCATAGAGTTCACGTGCCTTTCATGTGGTGAAACTTCACATAGTTCCATCACCGCGCCCTGGGCTGTCCTCCGAACCCACAAAAAAAAGGAAAAAAAAGAAGACTATCCTGGGTTCTAGACCTGTCGTCAGGGTGTAAAATATCCCTTCTCTGTTGTGCTTCCTCCCTGTGGAACCTGTGTTCTCCCCGCTGTCTCTCTCTCTCTCTCTCTCTCTCTCTCTCTCTGATCCTGTTCCGCTCCCTGTCTCCCTTACACCCTAGTGTGAGACACCCTGATGATGGGACTTTACCGTGTCGGGGGCTGATGACGTCACTGTGAAAATAAACCTGGTCTAAAAATAGCCTTGCGACGTCAGGTGTTGATACACCCACAGTTTACAGGGACAGCTCGATGACGAGAGTGTGTCAGAGTTCTGGTAGCACAGTCACACCTCCCAGACTCCCTGTCTGTGTGTAAATAAAACACTGGATCCTCTGTGTGTGTGTGTGTGGGGGGGGGGGTAAATGAGTTCGCTGAGATGGAAAGCAATACAATATCTTGTTAAATCAAGCTAAACACCCGGTTGGTTGATTTAGGTAAATGCCAATGTCATGAAAGATGATATCATAGAGCAACTATTATTTAGCTAATCAGTTGCTTGGAAAGCACACATTGTCAAACCATTGGAAATGTATCTATTTTTTTTTAAAGTATAGTTCTTGCCAAGCAGAACTATCTTCTCATCTGCCTGCCTGTGTTGCGCTCAAGTAGCAGGAGTCCTAGTCATTATAGGTAGAGACAGAGTTATGGTCTACGAGTCCAGGCAACATTACCACAGAGAAAAAACATGCTTTGTCACTCAGTAATATCTCACACCTTCGACACACATATTAAGAAGATAAACAAGACCCTGACAATCACGTCACTTCTTCACTCTTTCCAGAGATGATCTGACTTGACCCTGCTGAGGCAAACTACATTTGTGGATAATTCTGCCCATAACACTAGTTTTGGGTGTATGGAGTTACAGCACGTGCAGCGACCACAGCAGCTCTCCTAGAGAGTTTTAATATGTGCTCTGCGTTGAGGTTGTAATGTTCTTTAGCAGGTTGTTCTAAGCTGTTTTTCTGTGTAACCACACTTGGTACTGCCAAGTGGGTAGGCTAATATGTACATGGTGTGGCCTAGATGTGTCTTCTCTGACTAGCATGTTGTTATATCTCAGGTTTATGGTAACCATGCACAATACCACAGAGAGATGGGTGCTCTCTCTCATGCGTGCCACCACTGACCGCAAATGTCAAGGAGTTATGCTAACGCAATGCATTTTGGGAAATTATCTACCCAATAAGAGGGAATGGAAAACCCAAAATGAGGTGGTAGGGATTTTTATGACTTGTCGCTCTCATGGTATTGACGTCTACCTACGATTCTGGAGTCCAAGAGCAAGTCACTGATTGGCACATCTAACCTCATACCGCCTGTATTGAAAAAGTGATGCGGCGTGGGAAAGCGATCCCATCTCCTTACCTGATTGATGCTTCCTTAAAGGTTGTGTACCTCCTCTACCTCGGTCTGCCAAACTGGCCTTAGACCAACTTAGGGGAGCCGGCGAGATCTCCGACCCTGTCTTATGAGCCTATTCCTTCTCCATGTGTGGACACATTTGTTGTGGAGTGTCAATAAGTCATCTCTTAATGTCTTCCAGCATATCATCGTGCGTGCCTCTGGGAAGGCTTTCCACAGTCCTGGCAAGTGCCATGCAATAATAAATGAGAACGGTCGGTGATTATATTGCGTATAAGCAGTAGCCACAGTAGCATGTTAGAGTAAGGATAGCGTAATGGGCCTCCGCCTGAGTAACTGGGAACGGATTCATCCCATGCCCCATCCAGGAAGATGAGCGAGCGAAAGAGAGACAACAAAAGGGCAACCAGTGGAGAACAAACACCATTGTAAATACAACCTATATTCATCTGTTTATTTATTTTCCCTTTCATACTTATTATGACACTGTACATAGCCAATAACATAACATTTGAAATGTATATATTAATTTCAAACTTTTGTGAGTGTAATGTTTACTGTTCATTTCTGATGGTTTATTTCACTTGTTTGTTTCCCTTTTGGTTATTGTCTATTTCACTTGCTTTGTCAATGTAAACATATGTTTCCCATGCCAATAAAGCACTTTGAATTGAGAGATAGAGAATGGGGGAGGGGGGGCATTCCTCGGGGCTTTCAAGTGTATCAGCGAGGTATGTTTATCATTTAGGTGAGTTAGTGTGTCTTTGATGTGGCCTGTCTTCAGTGCCAGGGGTCATCTGCCTCCCCCCTGACGTCTCTGTCACCAGGAGATAGACGACCTGTTTTCCTCTGAACTGACAGACTAGAGGCTCCTCATTGTACTCTTCAGGATCCTTTTGGCTTTGTGATCCTTGGCCCATCAAACCAGCTCCTAAAACTACCATGACAGATGCTGGCAGGAGATGTTTGAAAAGTCATGTTTGGATTATGTATTTCACCGAATTTCCACGTGTGTGATCCTAGACTAGTATCTGTGTGTTTTATGTCGATAATATATGTTTTGATCAAAGTTTATCACCGGGATTTAGTATGTGTTTTGACATTGTTATAACAAGAAATGGAAGCAGATCGAAATATTTATTCTCGTGCACATCTAGATAAATAGACGCTGTAAAGCAGGAGGAAGTGAATATATTCATGTACAATGATAATATTTATTACGTTCAGATAGAATGATGCCGTAGCAACGTTGTGTTAGTTCAGGTCAGTACTTCATAAAGCTTACATAAATACTTACATAAAGCTCTTGTGCTTCTGTCCTTGAACACATGTTGCCCGTCCGAACTGAGGAAAAACACCATAATCAGACAACCACTGATGAGTCACTAATGAAATGGGCCGTGGGTGGAAACCTGATATTGCCTACCAGAATGTTTTCACTAAAGCAATGTCATTACTACAATGTGAGTCCAACCAGGATTTCATGTGGTGAATTGTGTGCAAAGGGTCTAGCGGGTAAAAAAAAAAAAATAAAAAGATAATCAGGGGTGGCCACCAGCCAGTTCAAAAGAAGAAGGAATTGACGCCAAGTTGCTTGTTTTATCTGGACAGTGATATACTTGCATCATAGTAGCTCTCCAATAATGTCAGACCCCGATGACTCAAAGAGAAAATAGTGAACTTGATGAACTGTCTTTTCAGCTGAACTCCAAATCCGCATTTTGTGGAGCAAAGCAGCTTTTGCAGATTGATGCTTTTCATACTTGTGTTGTTGGACTTGGTGAATGGATGTTTCAGGCAACGTGTTCATAACAAGAATTGAAGCTTTCTGCCATTACCAGATACGTCTATGTCCTGGGAAATGTTCTTGTTACTTACAACCTCATGCTTATCGCATTAGCCTACGTTAGCTCAACCGTCCCGCCGGGGACCCACAGGGGACCCACGGGGGACCCAAAAGACTTCAGTCAGCTATTGATCAAGAGAATGGTTGATGGATAGGAAGAGAGCTCAAACTACAGACGTGGCTATCACAACCTTTCACAATTTACACATTTTGGTAACACTTCACTGCATGTGCCCTTATGCATGCATTCATGACGCCTTTATAACAGCTATATAACACATTATAATATTTGTCATAAGCTGTAATAAGTTGTCGTAAGTAGTTATGAGTAACTCCCATATGATGTTGTAAATATATGATGTTAATTGGTGGTATAGATGACCGTTCATCCTGTTGTCATGTGCTTTAATTTCAACTGTTAATAGCAACTGCTGTTACACAGTCTGGATGACAATTTATGTCATATGTTATTACATTCTACATAAGAGTCTACATACAAGATATTATAATGGGATTATGTCAGGGTAGGGACGTCCCAAGGTTCCCGGATAGCACAAACCTGTTACTTTTGCTTATCATGAGAAATGTTAGTAAGTCACACCCTTCTTCTGATTTCAGCGATATGATTCGATGACACAAGATCTGTCAAAAACTTGTCATTGGATCTGCAACCTGTCAATTTCTGTCAGCCAATTATCAAGCTGAAAATGTATGGTCAGTTTGGAGATCCAATGAAACATTTTTGAGAGCACTCTTGCCAGCGAATCATATTGCTGAAACTGGAAGAAGAAAGGTGGGACTAACAGAAGATGGGGGAAGAGAAGACTGTAATGTGTGAAATAGTGAGTTGCCAGATCACAAAAATGGCTGTAATTTCCTGTCAAATAAGAAAACAATGTCACAGTGTGACAATCTTGCATTAATCATCAGCATCTCACATTACCCAAATTCCCCCTGGATGAAAATAGATGACAGTATACTTGCAATTGGGATGTGTGTTCTGATGTTGACATTTCTGGACACATTCCAAGATCTAACCTGTTTTTGGTATTCATAGCATGACGAGTATCAGCAACAAATCACCAAAACAGGATATGTAACTGGCAGGTGATTGCGCCTTGTCAGGTCTGGACAATTGAGGAGTCGAAAAACATTGCCTGGAACATGACAGGGATTTCAATTTACTCAGGCGGCCTGTGTAGTCCACAGACCTCAACCTAATAGAGCATTGTTGAGATGAGATGGAATGGGCTGTTAGCAGCATGAATGTACTGCTGTCCAAAATGCAGAAACTGCGTGATGCCATCACATCAGCACGGACCAAAATCCCTGTGGAACGTTTCCGTCACCTATTAAATTCCCCCAAAAATTCAGTCTGTTCTGGAGGCAAAGGGGGGTCTGACCCAATACAGGATACGGGTACTTAAAAAATTGGCAGGGGTGTATATATATATATATATATTATATCACTTAATAATGTCTTTGTTTTTGCACATTTTTGTATACGAGATCTTCAGTTTGTTGGCAATTTCTCGTACATTGGAGGTGATGGACGCCATCCCATGTTGGTCTATGCTGAAGGTATAGCCTAGCATAAATGAGTTCAGACAGCCCCATAGTAAACCTAAGCCTTAAGCATCTCACTCGCATTAGAGAATCTCGTCCTATGGACCATCAAAGAGCAGCTTCACCACGAGTTTCCCTGCCCTCCGCAAGGCTATAGACAAGAGACCCCTCTGGAATGGAAAACAGGCCTCAGTGGAAAGGGGTGCAGGGGAAGGAGGGGTGTTGGTGTGGGGGAGACGGGGGAGGGAAAGCGGCTGTAGGAGGAAGGAGGTGGGCTCGTGATTGAGGTAGTCAACCAGTGAGAACTGTTTAGCTGTGGTAGTCATACTTTTATTGTCCTGCTGTCACATTTTATACTGGGGGATGTTTAATGTTTTAATGGTGGCCCAGCTGACTAAGCATGTCTGTCTGGTCTGGTCACACCACATAAAGCATGGCATATATACAGTATATACCAGTGGAGGCTGGTGGTAGGATCTATAGGAGGACGGGCTCATTGTAATAGCTGGAATGGAATAAATGGAACAGTATCAAACACATCAAGCATATGGAAACCACATGTTTGACATCATTGACATGTTTAACTCCATTCCAGCCATTACAATGAGCCCGTCCTCCTATAGCTCCGCCCACCAGCCCCCACTGTTATATACACTGACTATACTAAACATTAGGAACACCTTACTAATATTGAGTTGCACCCCCTTGCACTCAGAAGAGCCTCAATTCTTTGGGGCATGGACTCTACAAGGTGTCGAAAGCATTCCACAGGGATGCTGGCCCATGTTGACTCCAATCCTTCCCACAGTTGTGTCAAGTTGGCTGGATGTCCTTTGGGTGGTGGACCATTCTTGATACACATTGAAAACTGTTGAGCGTGAAAAACCCATCAGCGTTGCAGTTCTTTACACAAACCAAAGCACCTGGCACCAACAATCATACCCTGTTCAAAGACACTTAAATATTTGCCCATTCACTCGATGAATGGCACACATACACAATCCATATCTAAATGGTCTCAAAGCGTAAAAATCCTTCTTTTACCTGTCTCTTCTCCTTTATCTACACTGATTGAAGTGGATTTACCAAGTAAGTAACATCAATAAGAGATCATAGCTTTCAACTGAATTCACCTGGTCAGTCTATGTCATGGTAAAAACAGGTGTTCTTAATGTTTTGTATACTCAGTGCATATACACCGACCAGTCTCTTAGATACACCACCCCGTTTTACGAAAATGGATCAGTCCTACAGACAGTGAGTCACATGGCCATAGCTTGTTATATAAATCAGGCAGACAGGCATCGAGGCATTCTGTTACTGTTCTATTGAACTTTAGAATGGGCAAAACGAGTGACCGAATCGTCGGTGCCAGTATCTCAAAAATGGCCGCACTCCTGGACTATTCACGCACAATAGTGTCTAGGGTTTATCGAGAATGTTGCGACAAACAAAAAAACATCCAGTCTGCTGCAGTCCTGTAGGCGAAAACAGCTCGTTGATGAGACAGGTTGAAGGAAAATGGAAAAAATTGTGCAAGAAAACAGGAGGGCCACAAGCAGACAAATAACGGCGCAGAACAACAGTGGTGTGCAGAACGGCAACTTGGAAGGCACAACTCGTCGGTCCCTTGTCATGGACGGGCTATTGCAGCAGACGACCACACCGGGTTCCATTACTATCAGCTAAAAACAAGAATCAAATCAAATCAAATTTATTTATATAGCCCTTCGTACATCAGCTGATATCTCAAAGTGCTGTACAGAAACCCAGCCTAAAACCCCAAACAGCAAACAATGCAGGTGTAAAAGCACGGTGGCTAGGAAAAACTCCCTAGAAAGGCCAAAACCTAGAAGAAACCTGAGATGGAACCGGGCTATGTGGGGTGGCCAGTCCTCTTCTGGCTGTGCCTGGTGATGATTATAACAGAACATGACCAAGATGTTCAAATGTTCATAAATGACCAGCATGGTCAAATAATAATAAGGCAGAACAGTTGAAACTGGAGCAGCAGCACAGTCAGGTGGACTGGGGACAGCAAACAATTCAGTCGGTTCTGGAGCCATCATGTCAGGTAGTCCTGGGGCACGGTCCTAATGCTCAGGTCAGTTGAAACTGGAGCAGGAGCATGGCCAGGTGGACTGGGGGACAGCAAGGAGTCCTCATGTCAGGTAGTCCTGGGACATGGTCCTTGGGCCCAGGCCAGTTGAAACTGGAGCAGCAGCATGGCCAGGTGGACTGGGGACAGCAAGGAGTCATCATGTCAGGTAGTCCTGGGGCATGGTCCTTCTCAGGTCCTCAGAACAGAAAGTTTTCAGCTGTGAAGGAGAGAATTAGAGAACGCACACTTAGATTCACACAGGACACCTGAATAGGACAGGAGAAGTACTCCAGATAAACAAACTGACCCGAGCCCCCGACAATAAACTACTGCAGCATAAATACTGGAGGCTGAGACAGGAGGGGTCAGGAGACACTGTGGCCCCATCCGAGGACACCCCGGACAGGGCCAAACAGGAAGGATATAACCCCACCCACTTTGCCAAAGCACAGCCCCCACACCACTAGAGGGAAATCTTCAACCACCAACTTACCATCCTGAGACAAGGCTTCTGTATAGCCCACAAAGATCTCCGAATGGATAAAATGGGCTTTTCTTTCAGAAAGGCCGACCACAACAGTGAATCAACCCACCCAGGTGAACCCCCCCCCCAGGGACGGCACGAGAGAGCCCCAGCAAGCCAGTGACTCAGCCCCGTAACAGGGTTAGAGGCAAAGAATCCCAGTGAAAAGGGGAACCGGCCAGGCAGAGACAGCAAGGGCGGTTCGTTATTTTGACAAAACCTTTCCGTTTCCTTCCATGTCCTGGGCCAGACTACACTCAATCATATGACCCACTTTGAAGAGATGGTCTTCAGTAAAGACTTAAATGGTTATAGACCGAGTTTTGTCTCTGACATGGGTATTAGACCGTTCCATAAAAATGGAGCTCTATAGGAGAAAGCCCTGCCTCCAGCTGTTTGCTTAGAAATTCTAGGGACAATTAGGAGGCCTGACGTCTTGTGACCGTAGCGTACGTGTAGGTATGTACGGCAGGACCAAATCAGAGGGTAGGTAGGAGCAAGCCCATGTAATGCTTTGTAGGTTAGCAGTAAAACCTTGAAATCAGCCCTTGCTTTGACAGGAAGCCAGTGTAGAGAGGCTAGCACTGGAGTAATCTGATCAAATTGTTTGGTTCTTTTGCCCATTCTTAATCTATTTATTGCACTAACTGAAGTTTATTTAGTGCTTTATCCGGCAACTCGGAAAATAGAGCATTGCAGTAGTCTAACCTAGAAGTGACAAAAGCATGGATTAATTTTTCTGCATCATTTTTGGACAGAAAGTTTCTGATTTTTGCAATGTTACGTTAGATGGAAAAATTCTGTCCTAGAAATGGTCTTGATATGTTCTTCAAGGAGATCAGGGTCCAGAGTAACGCCGAGATCCTTCACAGTTTTATTTGAGACGACTGTACAACCATTAAGATTAATTGTCAGATTCAACAGAAGATCTCTTTGTTTCTTGGGACCTAGAACAAGCATCTCTGTTTTGTCCAGTTTAATAGTAGAAAGTTTGCAGCCATCCACTTCCTTATGTCTGAAACACATGCTTCTAGCGAGGGCAATTTTGGGGCTTCACCATGTTTCATTGAAATGTACAGCTGTGTGTCATCCGGGTAGCAGTGAAAGTTTACATTATGTTTTAATAACATCCCCAAGAGGTAAAATATTAGTGAAAACAATAGTGGTCCTAAAACAGAACCTTGAGGAACACCGTGTACACTTGATTTGTCAGAGGACAAACCATTCACAGAGACAAACTGATATCTTTCCGACAGATAAGACCTAAACCAGGCCAGAACATGTCCGTCTAGACCAATTTGGGTTTTGTTCCAATCTCTCCAAAAGAATGTGGTGATCGATGGTATCAAAAGCAGCACTAAGGTCTAGGAGCACGAGGACAGATGCAGAGCCTCGGTCCGATGCCATCAAAATGTCATTTACCACCTTCACAAGTGCCGTCTCAGTGCTATGATGGGGTCTAAAACCAGACTGAAGCATTTCGTATACATTGTTTGTCTTCAGGAAGGCAGTGAGTTGCTGCGCAACAGCCTTCTCTAAAATCTTTGAGAGGAATGGAAGATTCGATATAGGCCGATAGTTTTTTATATTTTCTGGGTCAAGGTTTGGCTTTTTCAAGAGAGGCTTTATTACTGCCAAGAAGTGTCTCCAATGGGCACACGCGATCACCAACACTGGACAATTGAGGAGTCGAAAAACATTGCCTGGAACATGACAGTGATTTCAATTTACTCAAGCGGCCTGTGTAGTCCACAGACCTCAACCTAATAGAGCATTGTTGAGATGAGATGGAATGGGCTGTTAGCAGCATGAATGTACCGCTGTCCAAAATGCAGCAACTGCGTGATGCCATCACATCAGCACGGACCAAAATCCCAGTCAAACGTTTCTGACACCTTGTAAAATGCCCCAAACAATTCAGTCGGTTCTGGAGGCAAAGGGGGGTCTGACCCAGTACTAGATACGGGTATCTAAAAAAATTGGCCGGTGTGTATATATATATATATATTATATCACTTAATAATGTCTTTGTTTTTGCACATTTTTGTGTACAAGATCTTCAGTTTGTTGGTAATTTCTTGCATGGAATAGCCTTCATTTCTCAGAACAAGAATAGATGAGTTTCATTAGAAAGGTCTTTGTTTCTGGCCATTTTGAACCTGTAATCGACCCCACAAATGCTGACGCTCCAGATACTCAACTAGTCTAAAGGAGGCCTGTTTAATTGCTTCTTTAATCAGAACAACAGTTTTCAGCTGTGCTAACACAATTGCAAAAGGGTTTTCTAATGGTCAATCAGCCTTTTAAAAGGATATGCCATTTCCAGCTGCAATAGTCATTTACAACATTAACAATGTCTACACTGTACTTCTGATCAATTTTATGTTATTTTAATGGATAAAATGTGCTTTTCTTTCAAAAACCAGGACATGTCTAAATGACCCCAAACTTTTGAACGGTAGTGTACCTAGAAAAAGTGCCGTTGTGAGGCGGAAGTGCTGCCCCACTCCACTTGCTGCCTGAAGAAATAACAAGGCACCTTCATGCCCTTCTAATTGGCTATTAACTTTATTTTGACAAAACTTGTGTTTCCATGCATGTGCTTGACTAACAGGTACCTCTCTCGCTCTCTCTTTGTGCTGTGGTCTGGTAGGGATTTAGCATGGTTATAAACACAGTTTTGTCTAGGCCATAGTATTATTCTGATAATTGAGGTCAGGGGAAACTCAGTGGGTACCTCTTACCTTTTCACCCCGCTGGCACGGTGACATCCCTCAGGTCACCAGCTGAGTCCTGTCGTCACTGCGGTCCTAACAGTCACAGGCACAGTGCTCTGCTTCTTGTCTGGTGAAATGTTTTGTATTGAGAGTGAGACCCAGGAGGGGTGCTGGCTGTTAGGCAGTTGAACACAGAAAAAGCCATATCTCTGTCCAATGTCTGTGTTCTTTTGCCCATCTTAATCTT
This sequence comes from Oncorhynchus gorbuscha, assembly GCF_021184085.1. Classification (NCBI taxonomy): domain Eukaryota; kingdom Metazoa; phylum Chordata; class Actinopteri; order Salmoniformes; family Salmonidae; genus Oncorhynchus; species Oncorhynchus gorbuscha. The sequence goes on from NC_060179.1 coordinate 51,435,318, forward strand.
TTATTGGTCAGTCTGAGATATGGCTTTTTCTTTGCAACTCTGCCTAGAAGACCAGCATCCCGGAGTCGCCTCTTCACTGTTGATGTTGAGACTGGTGTTTTGGGGGTACTATTTAATGAAGCTGCCAGTTGAGGACTTGTGAGGTGTCTGTTTCTCAAACTAGACACTTTAATGTACTTATTCTGGTTAGAGACAGTTTTTGCTGTTCTGTGAAGGGAGAAGTACACAACGTTGTACGAGATCTTAAGTTTCTTGGCAATTTCTCACATGGAAAAGCTTTAATTTCTCAGAACAAGAACAGACAGTTGAGTTTCAGAAGAAAGTACTTTGTTTCTGGCCATTTGGAGCCTGTAATCAAACCCACAAATGCTGATGCTCCAGATACTCAACTAGTCTAAAGAAGGCCAGATGTATTGCTTCTTTATTCAGAAAAAAATTCAGCTGTGCTAACATAGTTGCAAAAGGGTTTCTGTCACGCCTTGGTCATTGTATTTTGTGTTTTTGGTATATGTTTGGGTAGGCCAGGGTGTGACATGGGTTTATATTTGTTGTATTAGTATTGGGATTTGTATTATTTGGGATTGCGGCTGATTAGGGGTGTGTCTAGTTAGGCTTGGCTGCCTGGGGCGATTCTCAATCAGAGTCAGGTGCTTGTCGTTGTCTCTGATTGAGAACCGTATTTAGACAGCCTGACTTTCGCGTTGTATTTTGTGGGTGTTTGTTCCTACTCTGTGTAGTGTTCACCAGATAGGCTGTAATAGGTTTCACGTTCCGTTTGTTGTTTTTGTATTTATTCAGTTATTTCATGTACCGCGATTCCTTCATTAAAGTCATGAATAACCTACACGCTGCATTTCGGTCTAACTCTCTTCATACAACAGACGAACGAGGTTACAGAAACACCCACCACTCACAGACCGAGCAGCGTGTGAACTGGCAGGATCTAAAGGAGGACGTTATGGACAGCAGAAGCATGGAGTATACTACGTGGGAAGAAATCGACAGGTGGGCGGCCGACCCAGAGCGAGTGCAGGAGCCCGCCTGGGATTCGCTTCAGCAGTGCGAAGAGGGCTACTGGCGAATCGATTCAAAGAAAAAGACACGCCGGAAAAAAACGGAGAGGCGCTGGTTTAAACAGGCAGCGACAGCTGGAGCAGCAAAGGGAGGATGAATTATTTGGAGAATGGACATGGGAAGACGTGTTGGATGGTAAAGGTTGTTACACTTGGGAGGAGATATTGGCCGGAAGAGATCGCCTCCCATGGGAACAGGTGGAGGCACTAAGGAGAGCAGAGGCAGCGGGAGATAGGAGCCGACGATACGAGGGAACACGGTTGGCAAGGAAACCGGAAAAGCAGCCCCCCCAAAAATATTGGGGGGGCTAGAAGGGAGAATAGTTATGCCAGGTAGGAGACCTGCGCATACTCCCTGTGCTCACCATTGGGTTAGAGAGACCGGGCAGGCACCGTGTTATGCTATGGAGCACACGGTGTTTTCAGTGCGGGAGCATAGCCCGGTGCGGCACATACCAGCTCTTCCTATTGGCCGGGCTAGAGTGGGCATCGAGCCAGGTACGCTTGGGCAGGCTCGGTGCTCAAGAGCTCCAGTGCGCCTGCACGGTCCGGTCTATCCAGAGCCACCTCTACACACCAGTCCTCCGGTAGCAGCTCCCTGCACCAGGCTTCCTATGCGTGTCCTAGCGCCAGTACCACCAGTTCCAGCACCACGCACCACGCACCAGGCCTCCAGTGCGCCTCGCCTGTTCAGCGCAGCCAGCGCTTTTCTCCTCTCCTGCGCTGCCGGAGTCTCTAGCCTGTTTAGCACAGCCAGAGCTTTTCTCCTCTCCTGCGCTGCCGGAGTCTCCCGCCTGTTTAGCGCAGCCAGCGCTTTTCTCCTCTCCTGCACTGCCGGAGTCTCCCGCCTGTTTTGCACAGCCAGAGCTTTTCTCCTCTCCTGCGCTGCCGGAGTCTCCCGCCTGTTTAGCGCAGCCAGCGCTTTTCTCCTCTCCTGCGCTGCCGGAGTCTCCCGCCTGTTTAGCGCAGCCAGAGCCTTTCTCCTCTTCTGCGCTGCCGGAGTCTCCTGTCTGTCCAGCGCCGCCAGTGCTCCCAGTCTGCCCAGCGCGGCCAGTGCTCCCAGTCTACCCAGTGGGCCAGTGTTCCCAGTCTGCCCAGTGCCGCCAGTGCTCCCAGTCTGCCCAGCGCCGCCAGTGCTCCCAGTCTGCCCAGCGTTGCCAGTCTGCCTGGATCCGCCAGAAGTGCCAGTCTGCCAAGATCTTCTAGATCGGCCAGACAACCTGAATCATCCAGTTCCACCAGCCAGCCAGGATTTACCGGAGCCTACTACCTGCCTGAGCTTCCTCTCAGTACTGGGCTTCCTCTCAGTACTGGGCTTCCTCTCAGTACTGGGCTTCCCCTCAGTACCGGGCTTCCCCTCAGTACCGGGCTTCCCCTCAGTCCCTGCTTCGAGCTGCCCCTCTGTCCCGAGCTGCCCCTCTGTCCCGGGCTGCCCCTCTATCCCGAGCTGCCCCTCTGTCCCGAGCTGCCCCTCTGTCCCGAGCTGCCCCTCTGTCCCGAGCTGCCCCTCTGTCCCGAGCTGCCCCTCTGTCACGAGCTGCTCCTCAGTTATGTGGGGATCTGGGTGAGGACTATTAGGCCATGGTCGGCGGGGAAAGTGGATTATCCCAGGACGCGAAGGAGAGGAAATAGGACATTAATGGAGTGGGGTCCACGTCCCGAGCCAGAACCGCCACCATGGACAGATGCCCACCCGGACCCTCCCTATGCTCTTGAGGTGCGTCCGGGAGTCCGTACCTTAGGGGGGAGTTTCTGTCACGCCTTGGTCATTGTATTTTGTGTTTTTGGTATATGTTTGGGTAGGCCAGGGTGTGACATGGGTTTATATTTGTTGTATTCGTATTGGGGTTTCTATTATTTGGGATTGCGGCTGATTAGGGGTGTGTCTAGTTAGGCTTGGCTGCCTGGGGCGATTCTCAATCAGAGTCAGGTGCTTGTCGTTGTCTCTGATTGAGAACCGTATTTAGACAGCCTGACTTTCACGTTGTATTTTGTGGGTGTTTTTTTTCCCTGTCTCTGTGTAGTGTTCACCAGATAGGCTGTAATAGGTTTCACGTTCCGTTTGTTGTTTTTGTATTTATTCAGTTATTTCATGTACCGCGATTCCTTCATTAAAGTCATGAATAACCTACACGCTGCATTTCGGTCTAACTCTCTTCATACAACAGACGAACGACGTTACAGGTTTCTAAAGATCAATTAGCATTTTAAAATTATAAACATGGATTAGCTAACACAACGTGCCATTGGAACACAGAAGTGATGGTTGCTGATAATGGGCCTCTGTACGTCTAAGCCGTTTCCAGCTGACTTGCATAAACGTATATATACGTATAAATATATACATACATATAAACAATATATATAAATAAACAGTATATATAAATATATATATATATATATATATATATATATATATATATATATATATATATATATATATATATATATATATATATATATATATATATATATAAAAATATGCAGTTGGAGTCATTAAAACTCCACAAACTTATTGTTAACAAACTATAGTTTTGGGAAGTTGGTTAGGACATCTACTTTGTGCATGACACAAGTAATTTTTCCAACAATTTTTTACAGAGAGATTATTTCACTTATAACTCACTGGATCACAATTCCAGTGGGTCAGAAGTTTACATACACTAAGTTGACTGTGCCTTTAAACAACTTGGAAAATTCCAGAAAATTATGTCTTGCTTTAGAAGCTTCTGATAGCCTAATTGACATCATTTGAGTCATTTGGAGGTATACCTGTGGATGTATTTCAAGGCCTACCTTCAAACTCAGTGCTTCGTTGCTTGACATCATGGGAAAACCAAAAGAAATCAGCCAAGAACTCAGAAAAAAAATTGTAGAACTTCACAAGTGGTTCATCCTTGGGAGCAAGGAAAGTCAAGGTATTGGAGTGGCCAATTCAAAGCCCTGACCTCAATTCTATAGAAAATTTGTGGGCAGAAGTGAAAAAGCGTGAGCGATCAAGGACGCCTACATACCTGACTCAGTTACACCAGCTCTGTCAGGAGGAATGAGCCAAAATTCACCCAACTTATTGTCGGAAGCTTGTGGAAGGTTACCCAAAACATTTGACCGAAGTTAAACAATTTAAAGGCAATGCTACCAAGTACTAATTGAGTATATGTAGACTTCTGACCCACTGGGAATGTGATGAAAGAAATAAAAGCTGAAATAAATCATTCTCTCTACTATTATTCTGACATTTCACATTCATAAAATAAAGTGGTGATCCTAACTGACCTAAGACAGGGATTTTTTTACTAGGATTAAATGTCAGGAATTGTGAAAAACTGAGTTTAAATGTAATTGGCTCAAATATACTTTCCATGAGGGCTCTTGACTGCCTTGTCCTGTGCCAAGTAAGATATGAAAGGAGTTATCTATTTAATCTATCGTGTTCAGGGAATGCATGGTGGATAGAGTATTTTGATGTCAAAATAGGATCCAGACTTGTCAGATGTATATTTTGCTGCATCCTTTTTGTGCATATTTTTTTCTTTGATTCTCTGTATGGTAATAATACTGATAATAGTGAATTTCATTTTGAGACATATTGGCCTAGGCTATATGCTCCATAATTCACCAGAGGAAGTGAGATCTCAAAACACATTAGCTAGATTGCGAACCCTAAATATGATATTGTTGCTCGATAGCCATGTAACTGCCATTTAATAGCCATGTAATCTAACAGTACATTTTATGTCCAACAAAAGCTGTCCATTGGTAGGCCTATATAGGCTACGTGACGTATTCACCGCAAGTGGCGTGCTCTGCTCCGTTCCGCCAGCGCATCATTTCAATTACGTTCTCAGTTTGTAAAGTGCTCGTATTTCCTCAATATTTAGAAAGTTGAGACCCCCTCTCTCTTTAACAACAGTAACAGTAGTTGTGTTTTGCTCTAGATTTAGAGTCTAATCTGCTGGCTCCTGAAGCCCCCATGAGCTACCTCAAACTACTCCAGTATCCCTGCACATTGTACATTTGGTATTGAGCCTGAATATAGTTTTCTTTATTAAAAATTTTTTTTTAAATATTATTTTAGTTATATTTTGGTATTGATTATTGCACTGTTGGGTAGAGCTTGTAGTGGCCAAAATATAAATTGCACCTGGGCTGGAATAATACATTATGGCCTTTCTCTTGCATTTCAAAGATGATGGTACACAAAAAATATATGTATGATTTTCTTTGTATTACCTTTTACCAGATCTATTGTGTTATATTCTCCTACATACCTTTCACATGTCCACAAACGTCAAAGTGTTTATTTTCAAATGGTTCCAAGAATATACATATCCTTGATTCATGGCTGGACCTACAGGCAGTTAGATTTGGTTATTTTATTTTAGGCGAAATTTGAAAAAAAGGGGCGGATCCTGAAGAGGTGGGAAAAGCTAAGGGATTGGTTCAGAGATGGCTAAGCTATTGATAAATCCGGTCATCAAATGTTAAGTGTCCATTTAAATCCACTTCACAATGGCTTATCAACTGTTTTAGATTATTTTCCCCCTTTGAAATACGGTTTTGGGAGATATAGGGTTACCACATATCCGGTTGAGAAATGTCCTTTCTGGAGGCAAAGTCATTCATATCCGTCGGGTGATTGGTTGAGGCTTTTTGGGTGTGTGATGTCATTGTGAGTCCTTACCAAAACACCGAACATGGCGTACAGTTTCTCTCGCCATCTGAAACCAGTAGTAATCACCAACTTCAATTACAGATAAGAGATAGACCATGGGTCTACATCCCGAATTCAGTGTTATTTGTAATAAGGTTTTCCAAAATTTCCAAGATGGAGCAAAATCTATCCTGACGGGCCTTATCGTTCCTTGTAGCAAATTTGTTCAGCATTAGGAAAGACACCTACATACAAAGTGTAAAGTCTATAGGTCAAACGGGGCAACAGATATGAGGGTTTAGGTGAACTATAGTCCAATCGGGGGCCATTCTTTTGACCAAGTTACTCATGGCCTCTAAGTTATCCAATCAATGCTTGAGTTATTTGACCATGTAAAAGGGGAAAAAATGATCTAACAAAAGATTTCACAGCTTTACTGTGAGCCCCTAACTGGGAACAGAGGTTACAATCCATAAACTTTTAGAGGGGAGAATTTCTTTCAGCAGACAAATGCATCTCTGAACATGAATATCCCACATGTGATAGTTTAGCTATGTTGTGACCACAGCAACAGAGGATGGGCTGAGGAAGCAAGAGAAGGAGGGAACTCGACCTCAGTGATGAGCAGAACCTAATGTTCTCACCTCTGAAGTAATAGTCAGAGGTGCGTTCGCCAGTCAAAAGTGAACACACCTTTTCCACTAGGAAAAGGGGAACCCACAAGAGACCAAGACATCATCACCATGTACCATCACAACATCGGTCCAGACTTCACAAATTGTGTTTTAATGACAGATGCTATCACATCATTTTCATAAATTATGACTGCAAGTTCACTCTTGCCCTGCATTTGTAGATTTGTTTTGGGACAGACATTGTCAAGGGCCAAAATAATACACATGTGGTTTCCTGACACCCCAGTATCCAGCACCAGACTTGGTCTTCTTCCTCATGTCTTTCTCTACCAGTTTTAGTTTTGGGCTGGAGGAGTGTGTGTTACATAAATGAGCCCAGTGCAGGTTTTGTGTAAATGGCTGTCCAGTCACAGATTACATTAGCAGAAGTTGTGAGCTAAGTAACAGGTCAAGTTTTGGGTACAGACAGTTTCTAACTCCGGTAAGAGTAGCCAAGGCTTTGTTTTCCGATACAGAGGAAAGCAAGTGAGACTCAAACCCCTTATATTCTACACTCCTGCAATGCAGCTCTACGGGTTTTAGCCATTGATGCATCTACCTTTCGTTCTACTTAAAAACTATGCAATGATTGAACTTGGCTATTTCCCCCTTTATCCACCCTTTCTATGACTTTTTCTCTGCCTCACCATGGTTGTCCTCTATTCTTTCACTCTCCCGTCATCCGAAAATATAGACTGTAACTATAGGCTGTATGGCTTGTATTAGGAAAGTCTGGATTTATACGCTAAGGAAAGATAATGGGACATTTTTACGGCAATACCACTTTTTTTTAGAGGTGTGTAGAAGTAAGTTGTATAACCATTTTTAGACTGCAGACATAGGTGGAAAATTGGAGTAAGCTACTAAAAGGCAGTTGTTACTTTTTAAAGCCTATGGCTTTTCACGGAAACACCTCCTCGTAGACGTAGAAAATATATGATGCTAATCATATTGCTATTAACATCTCTGCCTATAGCCGGGTAATAGTGGCAATAAAATCTATCTGGGATTTCATCACAGTTTTCCTTGAACAAACAAATATTTTTGAAAAAGAACCTAATTACCATAACATTGTCATGGCCATAACACGTGGTTGACACATGGTTGACAATAAGACCTTACATTATGTGACGGCAAGCTCCGTCTGCACTTGGTAAGAACCTGCAGACATGACACTATTTCTCTCTGACTTCTCTGTCTATAAATAATCTGAATAGTCAATGGCAACAAAAATGACTCCCAGCATGATTCATAACCTCCTTAAATAAACAGTGTAAAATGATAGCACCACGGCTCAAGTTTCTAAAGCCTATTTCCTTCTGCTATTGTTGTTGTTTCTATATTTAGCTACGGGGAAAAGAAACCCGTGCCACTCATACCGCATAAAACAGGGTCCCTTTCTACATACACCGTCACAACAGAGCAGTGTACTACTGCTGCACAGAGGGCACTGTGCACGTTAACACTACTCAATAGCTGCACGGGTTTCACGTGTAAAAATCACTGAGGAAGCCAAGCCAAGCCAGGATAACAGCCATATTACAACCTATGTGTTGTGATAACTGCATTGTTTGGTCTATAACCCGTTAGTTCATACGCCACTGTGATAAATAAGGCCAAGACAACAAAACGACAGACACAGTGGCAGAATAAATTCAACCACAAGTACAGCGGCTTGCGAAAGTGTTCACCCACCTTGGCATTTTTCCTATTTTGTTGCCTTACAACCTAGAATTAAAATAGATTTTTTTGGGGGGGTTGTATCATTTGATTTACACAACATGCCTATCACTTTGAAGTTGCAAAATATTTTTTCTTGTGAAACAAACAAGAAATAAGATAGAAAAACAGAAAACTTGAGCGTGCATAACTATTCACACCCCCATAGTCAATACTTTGTAGAGCCACCCTTTTGCAGCAATTACAGCTGCAAGTCTCTTGGGGAATGTCTCTATAAGCTTGGGACATTTAGCCACTGGGATTTTTGCCCATTCCTCAAGGCAAAACTACTCCAGCTCCTTCAAGTTGGATGGGTTACGCTGATGTACAGCAATCTTTAAGTCATACCACAGATACTCAATTGGATTGAGGTCTGGGCTTTGACTAGGCCATTCCGAGACATGTTTCCCCTTAAACCACTCGAGTGTTGCTATAGCAGTATGCTTAGGGTAATTGTCCTGCTGGAAGGTCAACCTCCGTCCCAGTCTCAAATCTCTGGGAGACTGAAACAGGTTTCCCTCAACAATTTCCCTTTATTTAGCACCATCCATCATTCCTTAAAATCTGACCAGTTTCCAAGTTCCTGCCGATGAATAACATCCCCACAACATGATGCTGCCACCACCAAGCTTCACTGTGATGATGGTGTTCTCTGGGTGATGAGAGGTGTTTGCGCCAGACATAGCATTTTCCTTGATACCCAAAAACCTCAATTTGTGTCTCATCTTACCAGACTACCTTCTTCCGTATGTTTGGAGAGTATGCCACATGCCTTTTGGTGAACACCAAACATATCTGCCTGAAGTTATGACGATATAGGACAAATTTTACTGTGGATATAGATACTTTTGTAACTTCCTCCAGCATCTTCACAAGGTCATTTGCTGTCATACCTTTCGTACCAAAGTATGCTGATCTCTAGGAGACAGAACGCGTCTCCGTCCTGACCGGTATGACGGCTGCGTGGTCCCATGGTGTTTATACTTGTGTACTATTGTTTGTACAGATTAACGCTTGGAAATTGCTCCCAAGGATGAACCAGACTTGTGGAGGTCTACAATTTTTTTTCTGAAGTCTTGGCTAATTTCTTTTGATTTTCCCATGATGTCAAACAAAGAGGCACTGAGTTCGAAGGTAGACCTTGAAATACATCCACAGGTACACCTCCAATTGTCTCAAATGATGTCAATTAGCCTATCAGAAGCTTTTAAAGCCATGTCATAATTTCCTGGAATTTTCCAAGCTGTTTAAAGCCCCAATCAACTTAATGTATGTAAACTTCTGACCCCCTGGAATTGTGATACAGTGAATAATAAGTGAAATAATCTGTCTGTAAACAATTGTTGGGAAAATGAATTGTGTCCTAACCAACTTCCCAAAACTATCGTTTGTTAACAAGAAATTTGTGGAGTGGTTGAAAAACGAGTTTTAATGACTCCAACCTAAGTGTATGTAAACTTTCAACTTCAACTGTATATTCTGAGATCATGTGACAGATCATGTTACACTTAGATTGCACACAGGTGGACTTTGTTTAACTTATTATGTTACTTCTGAAGGTAATTGGTTGCACCAGATCTTATTTAGATGCTTCATAGCAAAGGGTTTGAATACATATGCACGCACCACTTTTACGTTTTAAGTAATTGTTTTTCATTTCACTTCACCAATTTGGACTATTTTGTGTATTTCCGTTACATGAAATCCTATTTAAAATCTAATTAAATTACAGGTTGTAATACAACCAAATAGTAAAAATGCCAAGGTGGTGAATACTTTTGCAAGGCCATGTATGTTTCATCACAAAACCGGAAAGCTCCTTTTCCAGGGAAGTCCACAAAGCATACTGCATGTAACAAATAGATAAGCAACCTACAGCATGATCAAGCAAGATGTTTCCAACATTTTTGGACCACAAGTCTTGAAGAAAACAGGAGCTGCCAACGCTATTCCAGCACCAATTCAACTTCAACATTTCATCATCATCACATCAACTATGCTTAGTCTAATACAATAACAACTTAATATCAAAACAATTTAGTCCAATCAATGTAAGCTAATTATCATGACTCTGTATCATTAAACACTTTTAGCTTTTTGTTGACCTAGACTAGGCAACTTGGCTAAAATGCTTGCTAGCCTCTACGGGATCGGTGTCCCACCACAGGACAGTTGAGCTAACGTAGGCTAATTTGATTAGCATGAGGTTGTAAGTAACAACAACAACAACAAAATCCCAGGACATAGACATATCCCATACATAGAATGTATGCACACATGACTGTAAGTCGCTTTGGATAAAAGCGTCTGCTAAATGGCATATATTATTATTATTATATCTTATATGGGAGCTTAAATTCTTGTTAATCTAACTGCACTGTCAAATTTACAGTAGCAATTACAGTGAAATAATACCATGCTATTGTTTGAGAGTGCACAATTATGAACTTGAAAATGGCACATTTGTGCAGTCTTGATACAACATTTTGAAAAGAAGTGCAATGGTTCATTGGATCAGTCTAAAACTTTGCACATACAGCGCTTCCATCTAGTGGCCAAAATCTAATTTGTGCCTGGGCTGGAATAATACATTATGGGCTTTCTCTTGCATTTCAAAGATGATGGTACAAAAAAAATAATGTTTTTCTTTGTATTACCTTTTACCAGATCTAATGTGTTATATTATCCTACAGTAATTTTACATTTCCACAAACTTTAAAGTGTTTCCTTTCAAGTGGTATCAAGGGGTGGCAGGTAGCCTAGTGGTAAATCCCTGAGTTGACAAGGTAAAACTGTCGTTCTGTCTCTGAACAAGGCAGTTAACCCACTATTCCTAGGCTGTAATTGAAAATAAGAATTTGTTCTTAAGTTCTTAACTGACTTGCCTAGTTAAATAAAGGTAAGATAATCAATGGCCAGTACAGAGAATTAAGTGAAGTTTAAATCCATGTTTCCAGCCATAGCTTATTTAGGAATGGAACAAAGTCCATCAATTTATGTTTTATTCTGTCAATTATGGTTTGCTTTTGATGTGATGTGATTGGTGTAAAGCCATATCCAACCTGGCTCACTCAGTTTAGCTCAACGCTGAATGGCTATACTTTTTTTTATCAAGGGAGGCCAAATGCTCGCTGGCTTCCCTTGCTATTGATTCAATGCTACGGGCGGCAACAATGTCATACTCTTTTGGCCAGACAGTATCAGATAAATGGACTACACACTGAGACAGATGGACTGAATCAAAATGAGTTACAGTTACGGTTCAGAATGACACAACAATAGAGTAGTGAACCTTTGAGTTAGACCCTTCCCTGGGAGAACCATAAACATATCATGAGTGACATATATCACGGTTAAAGGTTCTTGGCTTGTTGCTCAAACAAAACTCCCCGAACAGAGATGAATATTAAATTATCACCGTTGATCACACTCTCCGCTGTGGGTCCTGTTTTGAAGAGCAGACGTTAAGCTAACTGCACGCTACACGTTGAGTGGATCTGTCTCGCCATGGCTGTTGTTTCATTGGGGTGGCCATTAAGTTGAGCTATTGAATGACCCCCTGAAGGATTGATTGATTCCGCCTCTGGATGAAAGCTGAACTACAGAATAAATCAATCACATTCAGAACTTAGTGTACAGTGTGTGCCACATGGTGCATAGTCTAGTGCTAACAAGAGGCATGGAATCAGTCTAGTTTAGTCTATGTGTTAAATGTCCATATCAATGCTATTAAACATCTGGGAAATTGTACACATGCTTTTGTATATTCATTAAACAGTCATGGCCTGCACTCTTAATGGCGGGTGCTTATATTTGTCCTATTTCACACATGTACAAGTGTATATTATTCGCATGTGTGAGTTGGAAATGTGTTTTTTTGCATATCCCAACTCCCCCTCGGAGAGTAGGTACCCTTCCATAGGTCTATCAATAGTCTTCTCTGTAAATAGAAAGACACCCAATACAATAGCATATAAACTGGGGTCTGGACCCTTTTTTCTCAACAACATGGTTCGTTCACATTTTCACTTTCTTAGAGCACCCGCCAACACTTCCTCTCCAGCGCTTAGCTGTCTTATCACCAGAGCTGTTTGGGTAAGAGCGTGTAGGAGCTCCTGGTTGTATGTGGGGGGGGGGGGGCCTTGTTCAGCCTGTTTGCTTTTCCATCACTCAACTGGCTGCAAGATGGATGATCCTTTCAAAACCTCTAGCCACTGTGCTCCCCCGAACTGTCCCCTTGATCACACATGGAGTGGAATAATAGCTTTTGTACCCTTGTCATGACTGGACATCTACTGGTTATGACGGACATCCTGTGCCTGCTCATCTCAGAATGTGGACCTTGGAAGTTTGAAACATGACATTTCAGGGAACGTCAAAGCTCATTTGGGATTGGGAAAGATCCTTGCCAGTGTTGCAGCAACGACGGTGGGGAATTTGATGGGGAAGTAAACATGCAAACATATCACTCATTGCTTTAGAAAATGCCCTTTATTTAGGAAAAGCCGTTATGATATTTGTTTGTTGAGATGAAGTGGATTGTTGGTTATGTGACATCTCACGGTTCCCGAGACCAAAGAACATCTTCTTTCGTCCTAAAACAAGAAGAACAGAATGTTCCTCTCCGGCAGTCACGGGCAACGTAATATTCACAATACACCCACCCATTGATTACCGGTTTTCATAAGCTCTTTCTATGAATGACAGACCAGTTCTTAAGTTTGGGCATTTCAGAATCAGAATGAATCTGTCGTTAATATACAACCATAAATGTTATTTTATTGAAACAGTAGGCATATCCCATACTGATTGAATCAATAAAGCATAAATATCAATAAAGAAATAATGGAGAAAAAAAAACCCGTCCGTGAATGTCAATGGCTGTCCATTTTACGAAATAGTGGTAGGTAAAGCCTGGTAGGTAAATATTTGATGTGTCCAACCAAACAATTTCCTGAGTTGAATAGTTTCGAAGAACAGCTCTCCTGTGTAGGTACCCTTTGCAAATACCCGTGCAAAATAAACAGCTGTGGTGGGAATGTTTACATGTAGCTCAACTAGACGTGTGCTCGACCGTGCATGGTAGGACGTCAATGTGTTGGTTGCATGGTCAATTTGGCCTTCATGAGAAAGTGTGGTAAGCGTGTGTTTGTAACATATCTACTCTAAACGGCGTGCAAGAATGTTGCTGGGAAGTTCCAACATGGGAGTTGGTCTCTGCAAGTGCCACTTGTTTAGCAAAGGAATGGTTTGAAGGTCACAGTTTTTTTAAGACACCCACAAATTAGAACAATCACAACAATACAGCAACCCTAGAACTTGTTCCACAGCCAACTAAGGTCTCTCCTTTCTCTCCTCAGTGTGTAAAACACACAGCTGCAGCCCCGCGTCCCTCTGCTCACCAGGGTCGAGATCAACCTTTAAAAATAAGGGTTTTATGGGAGTATTCTCAGAGTGAGGGGCCAGCTCACCCCAATAAGGCTACTGTGTTTCAAGACGGAAATAGACATTCATATTCAGAAGCCAATACACTTTCTCTCCAGAGAATCCCCCCCCCCCCCCCCCCCCCATTTGGCTCTGTCCCTCCCGGCAGCCTGACACTGATTACCAGCTTTCGGCACTGGGCTCCGTTGCTCCTGCTGCTAAGGCTCATGGGACAGGAAACTTTAGGAACTATTAGCGGTTTTCTTAAGGCCTGCAATCTCATATTAGAATTGGCGCCGCTCCCCCCTCTCTCTCTCTGTCTCTCTTTCTGTTTCACTGGTTTACAGCAGTAGCTCGGTGGCCCTCGTGCGACCCTGGCTCTACATACCTTAGCTGGCTGAGCATTCTGGGCCTGTAGATTTACATCAGTTATGCTACACTACTGCTGCTCCTGAGGGGATGAGAGGGCGAACACTGTACAATTACATTTTTATAGGGCCGCTATCTATTTTCATTAGCACATGGACTTATGGTTCTTAAGATTTTAAGAATGAAATCCAAGTTATCACAAGTACAACAAGCTGGCCATTGACATCTTTGTACTGTTTGATTTACAATATGATTAAAAGTAGATTAAACGAAGTCATCCACATACTATAAAGCTTAAAGTAGCAAAGCATATTGAGAAGTGAGGGCTTAGAACTTGAAACAATGTAATTAGTAGATATTTTGCACACGACCCAATGTTTGAAGGATTGGTCTGGATTCAGCAAATTTTATTGTATTTTCTGCTTAGTCTAGCTCCATGTGAGACTCATACAGCAGTCTCCCAAGCCATCTGAAATTTAATATTCGACAGGGAAATACACTGTTTTATTTCAAAATATTTGTTCAATAATTCAAAGACAGATGTGCTCATATTGCCATAGATTCAATTTCATTCAACTTGAAATAAAAACTAACCCCTACATAAGAAACATTGAAACCTGAATCTACTGTGGCTACATTACTTTGCCCAAAGAAAAAAGTTGGATTTCAGATTGTTATCAAAAGATGTCCAATGACTACACGTGTCTTGACTTCTCCAAATCTTGCATGTCAGCGTTTTTACAAATTCTTTATCAACACAGACAGTCTTATAGTAAATCAGTATAACACCATTTTCAAGTTATCAAACACACAGTACTCTCAGAGAAGAACATAGCTGACAAAGACAACATTCTGGGCAAAATTTTGTTGAGTCAACTTAGATTCCACAATTGTTCAGCTTACTTATGGCCGACAACCTTAAGCAGTTGTCAGTATGAGTATAATGCTTGACTTCACTCTAAGACTCAACAACAACGTTTTGCAGAGCACCTCACTTTTTCACTCAATGAGTGCAAAAGACAGGGCCTGTCGTGATGTCCACATGCTGTGTGATTCTGTCAGACACAGCAAAGGACATCCATTAAGATCAAATCAAAAATGATTTACGATGTTATTGATACAGTTAATTTGCAGATCTAGATACTTTAAACAGCCAAAGCTCCCCCCCCCCACACACACACTCCACAAACTGAGCCACTGCAGGAACCATAAAGCATTCTCTGAACCTGGGAGTGGTATGAATAGATTGCATAATTTGTACCCCCTGCTCATTTTCATACCTGGTTTTTGAATAACTTCCTTATAACTTTCACTGAATGTTTCAATAAGACTTTTAATGACACTGCTAGCTTGTTTTGGGTTCACTTTTTTGAACTCCAAGCACAGATTGGAAACATGGACATTAATTTCCTTAGGCATTAATCTTGCAAAAAATAATGTATTGTGACACGGCATCAGTGAGATTCAAACCTATAATCTTCTGTTCTCTATCCATGGAATTAGTCCACTGCACTAGTGATGTGCAGGTTGACTAATAACCCGCAGTTCCTGTGGTTATATCCACGAGGTGGGTGGTTTTATGGCCATTAAATATTGTGTGGATGAAGGGTGGGTGGGTGGTGTTCGGGTTGAATTAAGAGAAAACAATACATAAAAAATGCATAAATGTATCATTCATTATTTTTAGGCTATCTGACATTAGTGCGTAGGCCTAAGCTTTAGGACCTAACTTTAACCGAGAATTCTCCTTATTGTCACAGCCGTGTATATACCCTCATGCCGATACCACAATGACCATCAAGGAACATTACTGGACTTTATGCAAGCTGGAAACCATATATCCTGAGGCTGCATTTATTGTAGCTGGGGATTTTAACAAAGCAAATTTGAGAACAAGGCTACCTAAATTCTATCAGCATATTGACTGTAGTACTCGCAGTGGCAAAACTCTGGATCACTGCTACTCTAACTTCCGTGATGCAATCAAGGCCCTCCCGCCACCGTCCTTTTGGCAAATCTGACCACAACTCCATTTTGCTCCTCCCTTTCTTTAGGCAGAAACTCAAACAGGATGTACTTGTGAACTATTCAACGCTGGTCTGACCAATCGGAATCCACACTTCATGATCTGATCACGCGGACTGGGACATATTCCGGGTAGCCTCAGAGAATAATATCGACGTATACGCTGATTCGGTGAGTGAGTATATAAGGAAGTGCATAGGGGATGTTGTACCCACTATTAAAACCTACCCTAACCAGAAACCATGGATAGATGGTGGCATTCACGCAAAGCTGAAAGCACGAACCACTGCATTTAACCATGGAAAAGTGACTGGGATTATGGCCGAATACAAACAGTGTAGTTATTCCAATCAAACAAGCGAAATGTCAGTATAGAGACAAATTGGAGTCACAATTAAACAGCTCAGACACAAGACATATGTGGCAGGGTCTACAGACAATCACGGACTACAAAAGGAAAGCCAGCCACATCACGGACACCAACGTCTTGCTTCCAGACAAACTAAACACCTTCTTTGCCCACTTTGAGGATAATACGGTGCCACCCATGCGGCCCACTACCCATGCGGCCCAATACGGTGCCACCCATGCGGCTCTTCTTCTCTGTGGCGGACGTGAGTAAGACATTAATACGTGTTAACCTTCGCAAGGCTGCCGGCCCAGATGGCATCTCTAGCCTCGTCCATGCACAGACAAGCCGGGCTGGTATGTTTTTCGGACATATTCAATCTCTCCCTATCCTAGTCTGCTGTCTCCACATGCTTCAAGATGGCCACCATTGTTCCTGTACCCAAGAAGGGAAAGGTAACTGAATTAATGACTATCGCCCCGTAGCACTCACTTCTGTTATCATGAAGTGCTTTGATAGACTAGTCAAGGGTCATAACACCTCTACCTTAACTGTCATCTCAGAAGCACTTCAATTTGCTTACCGCCCTAATAGGTCCACAGACGATGCAATCGCCATAACACTGCACACTGCCCTATCCCATCTGGACAAGAGGAATACCTATGTAAGAATACTGTTCATTGACTATACAGTGGTTCCTCCTTTAAAAGTTGCATCATACTGCAGCACACCTTGCAGGCTGCTGCAGCATTCTGTGGCACATTATCTCATTGTCAGCCATTTTTTCTATTAATCTATTTCTTCTATTAATGCGAGTTAGTGCTAGTTTTACCACCAGAAGGCATCTTTAAGACACATTTGATAGTCTTCCATATTGGCATTACCAGCTGAATTGAAAACATTTTTTTTGTAAAAACATACTATATGGGATTGATTTTAAGAAATTAATTTGATTAATATTAAGGTGTTTCTATTCCGAGAAAAACTAAACCTTCACTGTTTCTGTTAGGATGGAATGGAAAATATGGCGCTGTGCGATGTGGCGGTCTGGATTTTTAAGAACACATTCTTAATTTCAATGACAGCCTCAGAACAGTGGGTTGACTGCCTTTTTCAGGGGCATAATGATAGATTTTTACCTTGTCAGCCCAAGGATTCGATCTTGCAACCTTTCGGTTACTATTCCAACGCTCTAACCACTAGGCTACCTTCCACTCCTTTTGTGATCAAGGGGACAGTTTGGGAGATTGGAGGATTTAAATTGTTTGCCATCATTAGACAATTTTGTGAAATCAAATACAATTTTAATTGTCACATACACATGGTTAGCAGATGTTAATGCTAGTGTAGCTTTCACGACTCCGACCGAAGGTGGCTCCCCTTCCCGTTCGGGTGGCGCTCGGCGGTCGTCGTAACCGGCCTGCTAGCTGCCACTGATTCTTTCCTCCCCCTCATTATGTGTTTATTGAGTACACCTGTTTTGAGTTGGGTATAATTAGTGAGGCTTTATTAGTCAGCCGGCCCGCCTGGTTCTTTGTGCGGGATTAATTATTGTGACCTTCTGTTTTGTGTAACTTGTGTGCACGTCTGTGGGTTACGTGTTTTCCCATTTCGTGGATTTTGCTGGACAGTTTAAGTCCCCGTGTTTGGGGCATTTGTTTTGTTATACGCCCTGTGTTTTCGTGGGCTTGGCTTATTTTCACCGTTTTGTGCATTAAAGTAGCACTACCCTGAACTCTCTGCTTCCTGCGCCTGACTTCTCACCCACTACACTCAGAACGTTACAGTAGTGAAATGCTTGTGCTTCTAGTTCCGACCATGCAGTGATATCTAACAAGAAATCTAACCTAACAATTTCACAACAACTACCTTATACACACACCTTATACACACAAGTGTAAAGGAATGAATAAGAATATGTACATAAAAATATATGAATGAGCGATAGCCGAACGGCATAGGCAAGATGCAGTAAATGGTCTAGAGTACAGTATATACATACGAGACGAGTTATGTAGGGTATGTAAACATTATATAAAGTGGCATTGTTTAAAGTGGCTAGTGATACATTTATTACATCAATTCTTTCATTATTAAAGTGGCTAGAGATGAGTCAGTATGTTGGCAGCAGCCACTCAATGTTAGAAAAGGCTGTTGATGGCCTTGAAATAGAAGCTGATTTTCAGTCTCTCGGTCCCTGCTTTGATGCACCTGTACTGACCTCACCTTCTGGATGATAGCGGGGTGAACAGGCAGTGGCTCGGGTGGTTGTATTTTTGTTGTATTTTTGGCCTTCCTGTGACATTGGGTTGTGTATGTGTCCTGAAGGGCAGATAGTTTGCCCCCGGTGAGAGCCTTACGGTTGTGGGCGGAGCAGTTACCGTACCAGGCGGTGATACAGCCCGACACGATGCTCTCGATTGTGCATCTGTAAAAGTTTGTGAGTGTTTTTGGTGACAAGTCAAATTTCTTCAGCCTCCTGAGGTTGAAGAGGTGCTGCTGCGCCATCTTCACCACGCTGTCTGTGTGGGTGGACCAGGAACTTAAAACTTTCCACCTTCTCCACTACTGTCCCATCAACGTGGATAGGGGGCTGCTCCCTCTGCTGTTTCCTGAAGTCCACAATCATCTCCTTTGTTTTGTTGACATTGAGTGTGAGGTTATTTTTCTGACACCACACTCCGAGGGCCCTCACCTCCTCCCTGTAGGCCGTCTTGTCGTTGTTGGTAATCATGCCTACCACTGTAGTGTCGTCTGCAAACTTGATGATTGAGTTGCAGGCATGCATGGCCACGCAGTCATGGCTGAACAGGGAGTACAGGAGAGGGCTGAGAATGCACCCTTGTGGGACCTCAGCGGGGTGGAGATGTTGTTACCTACCCTCACTGCCTGGGGGAGGCCCGTCAGGAAGTCCAGTACCCAGTTGCACAGGACGGGGTTGAGACCCAGGGTCTCTTGCTTAATGATGAGTTTGGAGGGTACTATGGTGTTAAATTCTGAGCTGTAGTTGATGAACAGCATTCTTACATAGGTATTCCTCTTGTCCAGATGGGTTAGGGAAGTGTGCAGTGTGATTGCGATTGCGTCATCTGTGGACCCATTGGGGCGGTAAGCAAATTGGAGTGGGTCTAGGGCAGACATGGGCAAATTACGGCCCGCGGGCCACATACGGCCCGTTAGGTTTTTTAATCCGGCCCGCCGAACTTGTCCAAATTATAGTAAAAACCTCCTTTTTTCCCCTTTCCCTGCAATGCCCACGTTTCCCCAATAGATGGCGCACTCAAAACACATTGACCGTTGTTGGAGTGGCGCGTATTTCTCTTTATTTCACTTCAATTTTCACTTCGTTTCACGTCACCATTAAGCCCTTCTGTGAAAATGAGCGGACCAAAGAGAAGGAAAGTGGACAGCGAATGCCGAGTGTTTAATAAGGAGTGGATAACAAAATACTTCTTCACTGAAGTCCGATCAACGGCTGTATGTCTGATATGCCAAGAAGCTGTTGCAGTTTTCAAAGAGTACAATATCAGCCGTCACTTTGCCACGAAGCATGCAAACTATGCTAGCAAGCAGTCAACACAAGAACGGGCGGCTACTGCTCAGAGGTTGGCAGCTAATTTACAGAGTCAACAGAACTTTTTTCACCGACAAACTGCAATTCAAGAGTCAAGTACCAAGGCAAGTTATTTGCTGGCATTCAAATTAGCAAAGGCTAATTTTCAGCTGCAGGTAGGATATTTAATACAGCCTATGTCTGTGTGCTTGGCAACGATACACGTGTACTGTTTGCGCGTGAAGGCGAGGGCGTCCTTGGCGAGTTTGTAGAGCGCGCGGTCAGGACAATCCATCCATGATTTTGCGGAGTTTAACACAAGTAGATATTATTGAGCTTGAGTATTTCGTTGTGTAATAATATGTTTTGAATGTTGAAAGTGATTCCATTTTTCAATAAATGTTGATTTCTTTAACTTTGCACCTTCGATTGAAACTTATTAAAAACAGACGCAATCTTGATAAATCACAGTGCGTATGTTATTTTAATCTATTTACATTTCCTCCTCCCAGTATCTGCGAAATAGTATGTAAATGCCATATCTTGCATATTCCTTGAGACAAATTTATTAACTGATAAGGGCTATTTTTCACATTTGAAAGACAGTTAATAAATTGGGTTGTAGTGTTCTTACTGTGCTATGAGGTTTGCACACACTACATTTAATGCTTTAGTATATCCGGCCCAAACACTCCCTCCAAATGCTTCTGGCCCGGCCCCTCTGTCAAATTTTAGAACCCATTGTGGCCCGCGAGTCAAAAAGTTTGCCCACCTCTGGTCTAGGGTGTAGGTAGGGTGGAAGTGATATGTTCCTTGACTAGTCTCTCAAAGCACTTCTTGATGACGGAAGTGAGTGCTATGGGGCGATAGACATTTAGCATTTGTTTAGTTAGTCTGGGAGCAAGACATTGTGGTCCGCGACAGGGCTGGTTTTCCTTTTGTAGTCTGTGATTGACTGTAGACCCTGCCACATACCTCGTGTCTGAGCCGTTGAATTGCAACTCTACTTTGTCTCTATACTAACGCTTAGCTTGTTTGATTGCCTTGTGGAGAGAATAGCTACACTGTTTGTATTTGGTCATGTTTCTGGTCACCTTGCCATGATTAAAAGCAGTGGTTCGCACTTTCAATTTTGTGCGAATGCTGCCATCAATCCACGGTTTCTGGTTGGGGAATGTTTTAATAGACGCTGTGGGTACAACATCACCGATGCACTTGCTAATAATCTCGCTCACCGAATCAGCGTATTCATCAATGTTATTGTCCGACGCAATGCGCAACTTATCCCAGTCCACATTGTCGAAGCAATCTTGAAGCGTGGAATCCAATTGGTCAGACCAGCTTTGAACAGATCTGAGCACTGGCGCTTCCTGTTTTAGTTTCTGTCTGTAGGCTGGGAGCAACAAAATGGAGTTGTGGTCAGATTTATGAAAGGAGGGTGGGGAATGGCTTTATATACGTCGCTAAAGTTAGAATAACAACGATCCAGGGTTTTGCCAGCCCGGGTCGCGCATTCGATATGCCGATAAAATTTAGGGTGCCTTGTTTTCAGATTAGCCTTGTTAAAATCCCCAGCTACAATAAATATTGTCAAATGAAGTTCTTTCAGGGCCGTCGATGTGTCTGCTTGGGAGGGATATACACGACTGTAATTATGATCGAAGAGAATTGTCTTGGTAGATAATGCAGTCGGCATTTAATTGTAAAGAATTCTAGATCAGGTGAACAAAAGGACTTGAGTTCCAATATTTCTGTTTTACCAATATTTCTGTAATTCAGTGATATTTATTCCCATAGTAATTAGTTATGGATCCATAACTAAATAAACATTTTGAAAGAGTATTTGTATCCTTATTTTATTAATGAAAGCATAAAGATGCTGATGAAGAAATACAGTACTGTACGGTATATGCTTTAGCATTTGGATAATGGACTCTGCCTGTCAGAGGTGGAGTTCCAGAGCTCACAGGTGTGCCTGGCATGGATTGTGACTCCATCTCGTTCGTCTTCAAAGTTTCAATCTCATCCATGAGCGCCTTCATCAGATGAGCAGAATGGTACCGCCCTGAGCCCCCATTGATTACAGTGGCCTAACGTGCAGACCTTTTTCTTTAAATGATTGTTTTATGTAGGATGCTACATTTTGACCAGATGCAATTGTAAGTAGGCCTAATTTTTAAAAAAAAATCCTACTTCTATCAGGCTGTTAAGCCTCAGAGCCTACCTCAGCCAGTTAAGTTATTTTATGTAGGTCTAGGCTCCGAAGAAATAGACTCCAATTAAGCCCTCTTGTTGTTTGTAAAGTCAAAATAAAATGAAGATTATTGTTGAAATGAATTGCTCGACTGGTGTAGGTTTTCTCCATCTGTTGGTGTGCAACACTTGCATAACAAGTTAGCGATATTTTCAGCACCAGCCACTGTTCACCTCCTATTGATTGCGCTGCGGTAGCCACCAATTGTTTTTAAAATGTAACGTTTATTTAACTAGGCAAGCCAGGAAAGAAAAAATTCTTATTTACAGTCAAGGCCTACTCCAGCCAAACCCAGATGACGCTGGGCCAATTGTTCGCCGACCTACGGCACTCCCAATCATGGTCGGATGTGATACAGCCTGTATTCAAACCAAGGACTGTAGTAATGCCTCTTGCACTGAGATGTAGTGCCTTAGACCCCTGCACCACTCGGGAGCCATGACCATTATATATATATATTTTCAGAACATTAACCGTGTGTAGGCAGATACGTGTGTAGGTAGATGTGGAAGGGTAGAAACAAATGATTTGTTGCAAGTTAGGGAGGGTTTTTTCCCACACCTTGCTCGACTATTAGACAGTTCTTTAGTAAAGGTTGAATAGTCTATTGTTCAGCTAATAGACCATCCTACTACGCTTGTGAAAAACTAATAATAATACTTTTCCCCTTTCCACTTGTTAAAGATTCCAATTGATAAAGTGTTTTTAGCTCAAATCGGCCCCAACCCCAATTAATACATTTGTGCACAGTCGTATAGCGTGCTGGACTTCGGGCTAGAGTGCTGAGGGTGTTGAGGGTGCTCCCTGCTTGTTTCATTATATTGTTATGCCGGTCTCAGAGCAAATAGCCTGGATTGTTTCTCCCATCTCATTCCTCGCCCTCTTCCACCCGTCATTCTCCACCTGTGGCTCGCTTCTGGACGTGCTGGCAGGATATGGCAGCACCTTCGGTTGTGCGTCAAGAATCCAGCATAGCAAGTTTGTATGAAGGTCTGGTTATTCACAGGCAAATAGTCATATGCTCGAAGAAACAACATTTGCTGCCCTGTTTTTAATCGTCCACATGGCTGGGAGAACCTCCTCAGATTAATGCAGATGAAGGGAGTTAGATATGAATAGGAAGTATGGTGTACTGTTTTTTTCTGTATATATGAATTACAAATCAGCCTTTACATAAATCATGTTTCTAGTCTATTGCATAGTTACAATGTGTAATCATTGATGACCCAGGAGCAGGAGTAGTAAACACTGTTGAAGTGTATAATTGTAATGCATACATGCTGTCATGCAGGTGAATGAGGACCCAAAAGCGACTTGGCGAAAACAGAGTCTTTAATCCAGTAAAGTAAATCTACAATCATAAGACATAATTCCACTCGTAATGACGAGAACAGACTGGAGACTCGATCAAGAACTGCAGGTTGCCTCGGGAAGGCACTTGAACGTAGCAGACTCAGACACTTGCTCACCACGCAGCATCTGAGGGAAACACGACACGACAGGGCGATACACAGACACAGCACGGTGAACAATAGACAAGGATCCGACAGGGCAGAAACGGAAAACAAGGGGAGAAATAGGGACTCTAATCAGGGAAAAAGATAGGGAACAGGTGTGGGAAGACTAAATGATTGATTAGGGGAATAGGAACAGCTGGGAGCAGGAACGGAACGATAGAGAGAAGAGAGAGAGGAAGAGAGAGAGAAAAAGGGGAACGAACCTAAAAAGACCAGCAGGGGGAAAACGAACAGAGGGAAAAGCAAAATGACAAGACAATCTAAGACAAAACATGACAGTACCCCCCACTCACCGAGCGCCTCCTGGCGCACTCGAGGAGGAATCCTGGCGGCAACGGAGGAAATCATCAATAAGTGAACGGTCCAGCACGTCCCGAGACGGAACCCAACTCCTCTCCTCAGGACCGTAACCCTCCCAATCCACTAAGTATTGGTGACCCCGTCCCGAGAACGCATGTCCATGATCCTACGTACCTTGTAAATAGGTGCGCTCTCGACAAGGACGGGAGGGGGGAGGGAAGACGAACGGGGGTGCGAAGAAAGGGCTTGACACAGGAGACATGGAAGACAGGATGGACGCGACGAAGATGTCGCGGAAGAAGCAGTCGCACAGCGACAGGATTGACGACCTGGGAGACACGGAACGGACCAATGAACCGCGGAGTCAACTTACGAGAAGCTGTCGTAAGAGGAAGGTTGCGAGTGGAAAGCCACACTCTCTGGCCGCAACAATACCTTGGACTCTTAATCCTACGTTTATTGGCGGCTCTCACAGTCTGTGCCCTGTAACGGCAAAGTGCAGACCTCACCCTCCTCCAGGTGCGCTCACAACGTTGGACAAACGCTTGAGCGGAGGGAACGCTGGACTCGGCAAGCTGGGATGAGAACAGAGGAGGCTGGTAACCCAGACTACTCTGAAACGGAGATAACCCGGTAGCAGACGAAGGAAGCGAGTTGTGAGCGTATTCTGCCCAGGGGAGCTGTTCTGCCCAAGACGCAGGGTTTCTGAAAGAAAGGCTGCGTAGTATGCGACCAATCGTCTGATTGGCCCTCTCTGCTTGACCGTTAGACTGGGGATGAAACCCGGAAGAGAGACTGACGGACGCACCAATCAAACGACAGAACTCCCTCCAAAACTGTGACGTGAATTGCGGGCCTCTGTCTGAAACGGCGTCTAACGGGAGGCCATGAATTCTGAACACATTCTCGATGATGATTTGTGCCGTCTCCTTAGCGGAAGGAAGTTTAGCGAGGGGAATGAAATGTGCCGCCTTAGAGAACCTATCGACAACCGTAAGAATCACAGTCTTCCCCGCAGACAAAGGCAGACCGGTAATGAAGTCTAGGGCGATGTGAGACCATGGTCGAGAAGGAATGGGGAGCGGTCTGAGACGACCGGCAGGAGGAGAGTTACCCGACTTAGTCTGCGCGCAGTCCGAACAAGCAGCCACGAAACGGCGCGTGTCACGCTCCTGAGTAACTTCCGGCGCCGACTGAGATGGCCGCCTCGCTTCGCGTTCCTAGGAAACTATGCAGTTTTTTGTTTTTTTACGTGTTATTTCTTACATTAGTACCCCAGGTCATCTTAGGTTTCATTACATACAGTCGAGAAGAACTACTGAATATAAGATCAGCGTCAACTCACCATCAGTACGACCAAGAATATGTTTTCCGCGACGCGGATCCTGTGTTCTGCCTTACAAACAGGACAACGGAATGGATCGCATGCAGCGACCCAAGGAAACGACTCCGAAAAAGAGGGAAACGCGGCGGTGTTCTGGTCAGACTCCGAAAAAGGGCACATCGCGCACCACTTCCCAGTATTCTTCTTGCCAATGTCCAGTCTCTCGACAACAAGGTTGATGAAATCCGAGCAAGGGTGGCATTCCAGAGGGATATCAGAGACTGCAACGTTCTCTGCTTTACGGAGACATGGCTTACTAGGAAAACGCTATCCAGGGCGGTACAGCCAACGGGTTTCTCCACGCATCGCGCCGACAGAAACAAACATCTCTCTGGTAAGAAGAGTGGAGGGGGCGTATGCCTCATGACTAACGGGACATGGTGTGATGAAGGAAACATACAGGAACTCAAATCCTTCTGTTCACCTGATTTAGAATTCCTCACAATCAAATGTAGACCGCATTATCTTCCAAGAGAATTCTCTTCGATTATAATCACAGCCGTATATATCCCCCCCCAAGCAGACACATCGATGGCTCTGAACGAACTTTATTTAACTCTTTGCAAACTGGAAAACATTTATCCGGAGGCTGCATTCATTGTAGCTGGGGATTTTAACAAAGCCAATCTGAAAACAAGACTCCCTAAATTTTATCAGCATATCGATTGCGCAACCAGGGGTGGTAAAACCTTGGATCACTGTTACTCTAACTTCCGCGACGCATATAAGGCCCTGCCCCGCCCCCCTTTCGGAAAAGCTGACCACGACTCCATTTTTTGTGTATGTGACAAATAAAATTTGATTTGATTTGATTTGATTTGAGTCGGCCACCAAAAGCGCTGGCGAATAGACGCAAGAGTGCCTCGAACACCGGGATGACCAGCTAACTTGGCAGAGTGAGCCCACTGAAGAACAGCCAGACGAGTGGAAACAGGAACGAAAAGGAGGTTACTAGGACAAGCGCGCGGCGACGCAGTGTGCGTGAGTGCTTGCTTAACCTGTCTTTCAATTCCCCAGACTGTCAACCCGACAACATGCCCATAAGGAAGAATCCCCTCGGGATCAGTAGAAGCCACAGAAGAACTAAACAGACGGGATAAGGCATCAGGCTTGGTGTTTTTGCTACCCGGACGGTAAGAAATCACAAACTCGAAACGAGCGAAAAACAACGCCCAACGAGCTTGACGGGCATTAAGTCGTTTGGCAGAACGGATGTACTCAAGGTTCTTATGGTCTGTCCAAACGACAAAAGGAACGGTCGCCCCCTCTAACCACTGTCGCCATTCGCCTAGGGCTAAGCGGATGGCGAGCAGTTCGCGGTTACCCACATCATAGTTGCGTTCAGATGGCGACAGGCGATGAGAAAAATAAGCGCAAGGATGAACCTTATCGTCAGACTGGAAGCGCTGGGATAGAATGGCTCCCACGCCTACCTCTGAAGCGTCAACCTCGACAATGAATTGTCTAGTGACGTCAGGAGTAACGAGGATAGGAGCGGACGTAAAACGTTCTTTTAGAAGATCAAAAGCTCCCTGGGCGGAACCGGACCACTTAAAACATGTCTTGACAGAAGTAAGAGCTGTGAGAGGGGCAGCAACTTGACCGAAATTACGAATGAAACGCCGATAGAAATTAGCGAAACCTAAAAAGCGCTGCAACTCGACACGTGACCTTGGAACGGGCCAATCACTGACAGCTTGGACCTTAGCGGAATCCATCTGAATGCCTTCAGCGGAAATAACGGAACCGAGAAAAGTAACGGAGGAGACATGAAAAGAGCACTTCTCAGCCTTCACGTAGAGACAATTCTCTAAAAGGCGCTGTAGAACACGTCGAACGTGCTGAACATGAATCTCGAGTGACGGTGAAAAAATCAGGATATCGTCAAGATAGACAAAAACAAAGATGTTCAGCATGTCTCTCAGAACATCATTAACTAATGCCTGAAAAACAGCTGGCGCATTGGCGAGACCAAACGGCAGAACCCGGTACTCAAAATGCCCTAACGGAGTGTTAAACGCCGTTTTCCACTCGTCCCCCTCTCTGATGCGCACGAGATGGTAAGCGTTACGAAGGTCCAACTTAGTAAAGCACCTGGCTCCCTGCAGAATCTCGAAGGCTGATGACATAAGGGGAAGCGGATAACGATTCTTAACCGTTATGTCATTCAGCCCTCGATAATCCACGCAGGGACGCAGAGTACCGTCCTTTTTCTTAACAAAAAGAACCCCGCCCGGCCGGAGAGGAAGAAGGCACTATGGTACCGGCGTCAAGAGACACAGATAAATAATCCTCGAGAGCCTTACGTTCGGGAGCCGACAGAGAGTATAGTCTACCCCGAGGAGGAGTGGTCCCCGGAAGGAGATCAATACTACAATCATACGACCGGTGAGGAGGAAGGGAGTTGGCTCGGGACCGACTGAAGACCGTGCGCAGATCATGATATTCCTCCGGCACTCCTGTCAAATCGCCAGGTTCCTCCTGAGAAGTGGGGACAGAAGAAAGGGAGGGATGGCAGACATTAAACACTTCACATGACAAGAAACGTTCCAGGATAGGATAGAATTACTAGACCAATTAATAGAAGGATTATGACATACTAGCCAGGGATGACCCAAAACAACAGGTGTAAAAGGTGAACGAAAAATCAAAAAAGAAATAGTCTCACTGTGGTTACCAGATACTGTGAGAGTTAAAGGTAGTGTCTCAAATCTGATACTGGGAAGATGACTACCATCTAAGGCAAACATGGGCGTAGGCTTGTCTAACTGTCTGAAAGGAATGTCATGTTTCCGAGCCCATGCTTCGTCCATGAAACAACCCTCAGCCCCAGAGTCAATCAAGGCACTGCATGTAGCACCCGAACCGGTCCAGCGTAGATGGACCGACATAGTAGTACATGATCTAGATGAAGAGACCTGAGTAGTAGCGCTCACCAGTAGCCCTCCGCTTACTGATGAGCTCTGGCCTTTTACTGGACATGAATTGACAAAATGTCCATCAAATCCGCAATAGAGGCACAGGCGGTTGGTGATCCTCCGTTCCCTCTCCTTAGTCGAGATGCCAATACCTCCCAGCTGCATGGGCTCAGTCTCTGAGCCAGAGGAGGGAGATGGTTGCGATGCGGAGCAGGGAAACACCGTTGACGCGAGCTCTCTTCCACGAGCTTGGTGACGAAGATCTACCCGTCGTTCTATGCGGATGGCGAGAGCAATCAAAGAGTCCACACTGGAAGGAACCTCCCGAGAGAGAATCTCATCTTTGACCACTGCGTGGAGTCCCTCCAGAAAACGAGCGAGCAGCGCCGGCTCGTTCCAGTCACTAGAGGCAGCAAGAGTGCGAAACTCTATAGAGTAATCCGTTATGGATCGATCACCTTGGCATAGGGAAGCCAGGGCCCTAGAAGCCTCCCTACCAAAAACTGAACGGTCAAAAACCCGAATCATCTCCTCTTTAAAGTTCTGGTAATTGTTTGAACAATCAGCCCTTGCCTCCCAGATAGCTGTGCCCCACTCTCGAGCCCGGCCAGTAAGGAGTGAAATGACGTAAGCAACCCGAGCTCTCTCTCTAGAGTATGTGTTGGGTTGGAGAGAGAACACAATATCACACTGGGTGAGAAAGGAGCGGCACTCCGTGGGCTGCCCGGAGTAGCAAGGTGGGTTATTAACCCTAGGTTCCGGAGGCTCGGCAGGCCAGGAAGTAACAGGTGGCACGAGACGAAGACTCTGGAACTGTCCAGAGAGGTCGGAAACCTGAGCGGCCAGGTTCTCCACGGCATGGCGAGCAGCAGACAATTCCTGCTCGTGTCTGCCGAGCATGGCTCCTTGGATCTCGACGGCAGTGTTACGAGCGTCTGTAGTCGCTGGGTCCATTCTTTGGTCGGATCCTTCTGTCATGCAGGTGAATGAGGACCCAAAAGCGACTTGGCGAAAACAGAGTCTTTAATCCAGTAAAGTAAATCTACAATCATAAGACATAATTCCACTCGTAATGACGAGAACAGACTGGAGACTCGATCAAGAACTGCAGGTTGCCTCGGGAAGGCACTTGAACGTAGCAGACTCAGACACCTGCTCACCACGCAGCATCTGAGGGAAACACGACACGACAGGGCGATACACAGACACAGCACGGTGAACAATAGACAAGGATCCGACAGGGCAGAAACGGAAAACAAGGGGAGAAATAGGGACTCTAATCAGGGAAAAAGATAGGGAACAGGTGTGGGAAGACTAAATGATTGATTAGGGGAATAGGAACAGCTGGGAGCAGGAACGGAACGATAGAGAGAAGAGAGAGAGGAAGAGAGAGAGAAAAAGGGGAACGAACCTAAAAAGACCAGCAGGGGGAAAACGAACAGAGGGAAAAGCAAAATGACAAGACAATCTAAGACAAAACATGACACATGCAGACACAGCATCATTCAAAGAATGGAGTTTGATATACCTGGTAGTGGATGACTGAAAAAAAACTTGCTCAATAGCGATTTTCGTAAATTAACTTCATGACAAAAACATATTCACAATCGTTTTTCTCTACATCAACTAACATATTCCTCTCAATTGTACATGTTTTGCTTAACTTGTTATGACGTTATAATTACTTACATTTGCTTCCACCATAATGTTTTTTTGTCAGACATCTTTGCTGAAGAAAGTCACCAGCGACGGGTGACATGATGTCAAATTCGTCATTCAAACCACTCGATACGATTGGTCATATAAAAACCTTGGGACCCAAATGCATAATGACTGCTCTAACTCCCCCCTGCGATGGTCTGGAGCAATGAAGCCATGATGCTGGGTTCCTCTAAGTCATAAGCTCACCCCTTTTAAAGGAGGAACCACAGTAGCTCAGCATTCAACACCATAGTACTCTCCATGCTCCTCATTAATCTAGAAGCCCTGGGTCTGAAACCCCGCCCCGTGCAATTGTGTCCTGGACTTCCTGATGGGCTTCCCCCAGGTGGTGCTGATCCTAAACATTGGAACCCCATAAGGGTGCGTGCTCAGCACCCTCCTGTACTCCCTGTTCACCCATGACTTGGTGGCCATGCACGTCTCTAACTCAAACATCAAGTTTGTAGACGACACACAGCAGTAGGCTTGATTACCAACAAAGACGGATTGTGGTCCCAGCAAAACACCCTCTTACTCAATGTCAACAAAACAAAGGAGATGATCATGGACTTCAGGAAACAGCAGAGGGAGCACTCCCCTATCCACGTCGACGGGACAGCAGTTGAGAAGGTGGAACTTTTTAAGTTTCTCGGCGTACACATCACGGACAAACTGAAATTGTCCAACAACACAGACAGTGTGGTGAAGAAGGAGGCTGAAGAAATGTAGCTTGTCACCTAAAACCCTCACAAACTTTTACAGATGCAGAATTAAAAGCATCCTGTCGGGCTGCATCACCGCCTGGTACGACAACTGCACAGCCCACAACCGCAAGGCTCTCCAGAAGATGGTGCGGTCTGCACAATGCATAACCGGGGGCAAACTACCAGCCCTCCAGGACACCTACAGCACCCGATGTCACAGAAAGGCAAAAAAAATCATCAAGGACAACAACCACCTGAGCCACTGCCTGTTTACCCCGCTACCATCCAGAAGGCGAGGTCAGTACAGGTGCATCAAAGCTGGGACCGAGAGACTGAAAAACAGCTTCGATTTCAAGGCCATCAGAATGTTAAACAGCCATCACTAATACAGAGAGGCTCTGGCTTACATACAGACTTGAAATAATTGGCCACTAATAAATGCATCACTAGTCACATTAATAATGCTGCTTTAATAATGTTTACATTTCTTGCATTACTCATCTCATATGTATATACTGTATTTTCTACCATCAATTGCATCTTGCCTATGCCGCTCTGTCATTGCTCATCCATATATTTATATGTATATATTCTAATTCCATCTCTTTACCTAGATTTGTGTGTATTAGATAGTTGTTGTGGAATTGTTAGATTACTTGCCAGATATTGCTGCACTGTCGGAACTAGAAACATAAGCATTTCTCTACACTCGCAATAACATCTTCTAACCATGTGTATGTGACCAATACAGTTTGATTCAATTTTTACTTGCGCCAAATAGCCTACTAGCTAATCGCCAAACGCTTTTGGGAATGGCCAGAAAAAGTTACTTGGATCCACTGAGGCAAAATGACAATGTCAGAGTTGAATTCAATAAGAGAAGATCTGTAAAATGGAGAGTTGGAAATAAAGAGAAGGGACGGCCAGAAAAGTAATGTTTGGGAGAGAAAAATGTTCACTTCCTTTCTCAGACATTTAAAATACTTTCCATTTTACTGATCAGGAAATGTATGGCTTCGTTCCCGGAACCAATGGAAAACCAAAAACATACGTTCCCAAAACTTCCAAGGAACCAAATGTGCTAGCTGGGATATGGTTCTCAGAACATTATGTGTTAGCTAGTTAGAGATTAAAACTGCTGCTAAAGCATTATCATCATACATGTAAATGCTGACCTACATAGGGCTGTTGGGAAGATCATGGGGATGGGTATGATCCGTGGTTTATGGGGAATAAAATCCGTAGCCCTCGCAGTCTACATAACCCCAGTTCTGTTTTCGTCTGCTAAGGCAGAGTGAGATTGGTAAAAAAAACTCAAAACTAAAAAAACTCAAGAGGTGTAACTTACAATAATGGAGTGGAAGTAGAATGTCAGTGGTTTAATAAATTACTTCCCCGGGGGGGAATCTGATTTATTCTTAGAGCGGAGACTCTACATGGTGCTAGTTTTGTGAGTGTGTGTATATGTGTGTGTGAGCGTGCACGCTGGCGTGCGTGTGAGTGCGTAAGTCCTGATGTACACACCTGTCCTGATGTCAGTGACCTGTCTTGATGTCAGTCACCTGTTTGCATCCTGTACACTGGATTAAGCTGAGCAATAAGAAATCAATCTCTGCCTTTTTTACATGCTTCAACTCCTTTTTTACCTAGAATTAGGCCTTTTGGAAGTTTTTCTTGGTAAGCCATTCTCGTGTGCCCTGATGTACTGAAACTAAACCTGTATAAGCTAGTGATGTCACCCACTTTAGGTATTATTAAAGTCAAACCTTTGGGCTGTACTAGGCTGATGAGACTGTTTTATGAGGCAGGGACTGCACCATCAGCTTATGACATCTTCTTCAGGGCAAAGGAAATGTCCAAAGAAAAGATCAGCATATCATTATTGATTTATTTATATCCTGCCCATCTCTATCAAGTCAGTCATAAATACAGTCCAGAAGTTGGAGAAGAGTGCTGGTTTGTGAAACCGGAATCATATTTTTTTCTTGAAGAGTCAGTCCCTGGACCGTATC
This sequence comes from Oncorhynchus gorbuscha, assembly GCF_021184085.1. Taxonomy (NCBI): domain Eukaryota; kingdom Metazoa; phylum Chordata; class Actinopteri; order Salmoniformes; family Salmonidae; genus Oncorhynchus; species Oncorhynchus gorbuscha. Next base: position 51,467,948 of record NC_060179.1, read on the forward strand.
TCCGCTGTGGGTGAATTTTCGCTCCAGGCAGGTTAGAGATTTTCATTAGTTTGCCAAGACACAGACAGATATGAAGTAGATGGTTCTTCAATGGTCTGTGGCAGCACAATTCAATGTATGTCTTTTATTGGGGGGGGAATATAAATGTTGTTTTGAAGATGCCTGGAAATTTGGACTACTTCAATCGAACCCAAATGTAAAACTCTCAAGGGTTCGAAAATGAACTCATAGGTCCAGAGTTTGTTGAGCGATTTGCCATAGTCCCAAGCGAGCAACAGTGTTTTTACTTCTTTGTAACTTTTATAGATTTCAATACAATTAACTGACCAAAATATACACTTGTTTAATTCACTTGGCGTTTCTGACAGATTGTCACTTAAAAATAGTATGTCTTTATTGTATAGCATCAATAGGACATAGAGTACATATTTTTTAAATGGTGTTCACATTTTCTAAATCTCCTCAAAATTACTAGTATTAATTGTTTATGCAATGAGAGGTGTTCCAAATCTGCATAACACTCTACAAATAAATAAATTCCATCTCATACAATCTAGATTGTCTTTCATGTACACCTACACCTTCCCTTCCTTGAATCCATCAAACCAAAACTAATCTCAGGATTCAATATCATCATCAGCTTGGCCCAGATCACTCCCCATACAGCCTCTCTCTGGTGTCATTTGTCAGCATGATGAATACAACTTCTACCTAAATGTGTCCTTGTCTCCCCAGACAACACTAAACACCAGTCATGAAATCTCATTTCTGAAGCCAGACATCCTGGCCTGCTGCTGTCATGGCCAATGCATTAAGGTTCCACTCTTCCCTGTGGGGGGGACAGGAGAGCCAGGCGAGGGCTAGGCTCAATTTGATGTTAATGGGAGCAACCACAGTGGGAGGTGTATGGTCCTGTACCTGAGGGACTGCTTCTAAACAATGCCATACAAGTGCCTCTGGTGATGAGCCCAGCAGCTGTAAGCCTCAGGTTAGGCATGGGTTTACCATTAGAGGGCCACTGTGAGGTCTCCAGTAGGTCTCCAGGTTTGGGGCAGGAATAAAAAAGCCCCATATGAAAGGAGTGCAGACAGGTCAGGGGGGAAATGTTTGGCACTAGGGCCGCTTTAAATAAGTGATTTTTAATTGAAGGACATATTTCTTCCTCTGTCTCAATTGGATCTCGTGGAACATTTTCATACGAGATGAGTGCTTTGTTAAAAAGTGTTAATGGTCCTAGTTCTCACCGGTGGTGAAGTGTGGTGAAGAATCTCTATAGTTTGAATGACTGACATCCATTCCTCCTTCGGAGCCACCTTAATGTGGGCTGGATGAGTCCTCTATGAGTTGCCTGTTTTACCGATAGTCGTGCTGTCAAAGGCTAACCAGGTGAGTTATATCTGTTTCATGGCAGGTGCTCTGTAACCATGGATTCAAATGAGAAATAAGAACCACTTCAAAACCCACAAAGAATTGACCCGTCCAAGTTTTTTTCAGAAGCCTCAGATATTGAAATCATTAAGGAGACCATTTGTGACATTTATGTTGGATCTCTTCTGAGAAAAACACATTAATGGGGAGTTATACTGCATCTGAGTAGATCGTTTCAGAGGTATTGACCGAAAGTAAACTTTGCAAGACGGTTGTGTAATAATGTAAGAGGGAAAAGAAGCAGGAGCTGAACATTTAGGGGCTGGATCCACATGTAGGAAGGCATGACTTGGCAGCCTTGGGGAGCAACGGTGCAGACAGCAATGGTCAAGCCGCCTTATGATTTTCCTGTCAGCTTGGCTGAGGTGACTCAATCTACAGTATGACTAATCAGCTGAATCAGTCATTATCGTCTGCATCAGTGGCACAGGGGCCAGCGAGCACGTGGTAACAGTACATGGGTAATGGGAAAAAACGGATCCACCTCTTGCCTGAGAGACATGCAGGGAATCAAGGGCGGGTAGGGATGTTTCTTGTGCCCTGACGCGGTCCTAAAAGCCTGAGCCAAACCACAGCTAAATGTCTGGGAGCTACTCCACTGCACCACCACTCCGCCTTCTAGGCTCCCATGAGGCTGGCATGAGTTCCACCGAGCAGCCCTTGCTCCTGACATCCACCCAGGGTGCAGAGAGACAAGCTTGCGGAGGAGGGGAGGGTGGACGGGGGTTGGATGTTGGAGGACTCTGTTAGAAGCCTGGAACCAAGAGGGCTTGTGGCGTTCCTAGAAGAGCCTGGCGTCTTGAGCCGCGTTGTTGGCCAGACTGCGGAGGGATCTCTCTGACTAATCCAGCTCTTTTAGGCTTCATCCCACATGGCACCTTTATTCCCCATTTTGTGCACAACTTTTGACTTGGTCCCATAGGACTCTGTTCAAAAGTAGTGTCCTGTATTAAGAAATAGGGTGCCATTTGGGACACAGATTCAGTCCACACCATAGGGAAAAAGTTAATGCCATGTTTACGTGTCTGTTTGTTGTTTGTTGATTCTAATGCTTCTCGCTGCTAGCCACATGAGTGGAGCAGCGAGTCTGGCAAATCACCCAGACATGATCTTGAATTAAGTGCTTTCTCCCACAGAAGCGCAATGAACAGAAACAGTTCATTTAGTTGTCACAGGACAGTTGGTCACAGCTTAAGACAAGGCCGCACTGCGGTATGCCGGTCTGTAATTACTGATCAGGGAAATCAAAGCACTGAATACATTCTCCTTATTGTGGGAATGGCTTCGCAGCCACGTGATCGCCTACTGTACCCTCCAGCTTATCAAGGCTGTAATATCATGGTAATATCATGGCTTTGAACACAGGTTGCACTTCACAAAATATTGAAGCCCCATGCAGTCTTTAATAAAATGTTTTAATCATCACTAAATTTCTATTAAATCACTGTGTGTGTTTATTTTATGACAATAACTCCAAATATATTTTAATAATTTATTTCCCTGAGCCTCCTTTTGGCATTGAAATGCTTAGTGTGATTGTGTGTCTGATTGTGTGAGCGTGTACACAACAAAACATCTTAGCTTTCATTTTATTAAGCTAGTAGTAATAGAAGTAAAATTAGTGGTAGTAGTAGTTGTGCGTTGTTAGGTAACAATGTAAACAATGGCACTTTTTATGAATACTGGCCATGTGTATGTTGTCTATGTATCATGGGCAGGGTAGGATCTAACAATGGGAATTCCAAACCAGCAGTGGTATAAATGCAATTATAAACTGTGTGGTACAAGCCCTGAGCGCTGATTGGCTGAAAACCGTGGTATTTCAGACCATATACCACGGGTATGACAAAAAAAATAATTGAACTGCTCTAATTACATTAGTAGCCAGTTTATAGTAGCAAATCAAATCACATTTTATTTGTCACATACGCTGAATACAACAGATGTAGTAGACCTTACAGTAAAATGCTTACTTACAACCAACAATGCAATAAGGCACCTTGAGGGTTTGTGATATATGGCCAATATACCATGGCTAAGAGCTGTATCCAGAAAAGCCCTTAGCCGTGATATATCGGCCATATACCTCACCTCCTTATTGCTTAAATAAAAGATGACTGTCATTGGTCTATGGAACGCCATTTGGGTCTTTGCGTGTCAAAAAAGGATACATGTTAAATAAACACTATTAGTTGACCAATCAGGACCTGAATTTGACTACATGTCACATAATAATTTTACATGTTCATAATTTTTTTACATAGTTATTATACATTGATGACACTATCCCCATTATTTCCAATGTTATAGCGATTAGCAAATAACAAGTATTCTATGATGCTGGTAAAATTGTCTTGCGCACCTGCCACTGCAGCACGATGTCATGCAGGTGAAAGAGGACCCAAAAGCGACTTAACAGAAACAGAGTTTATTTAAGTCCAAACAGGGAATAACAAAAATCCTCTAGTCTGTAGAGGCGTTTTCTGGAGAAGCGGCCACAGACTGCAGGTCGCTTCGGGTAGGCGCAGGCCGTAGTTGATAGAGACACCTGCCCACACGCAGCATCTGATGAAGGCAAAAAACACGACAGGACAGGGCGATACACAATCACAGCAAAAACACGACAGGACAGGGCGAAACGCAATCACAGCATGGTGAATACTAAACAAGGAACCGACGGGACAGGAACGGAACACAAAGGAATAAATAGGGACTCTAATCAGGGGAAAGGATCGGGAACAGGTGTGGGAAGACTAAATGATGATTAGGGGAATAGGAACAGCTGGGAGCAGGAACGGAACGATAGAGAGAAGAGAGAGCGAGAGAGTGAGAGAGGGAGGGGGAGAGAGAGGGATAGAAGGAGGGAAAGAACCAAATAAGACCAGCAGAGGGAAACGAATAGCATGGGGAGCACAGGGACAAGACATGATAATAAATGACAAACATGACAGTACCCCCACTCACCGAGCGCCTCCTGGCGCACTCGAGGAGGAATCCTGGCGGCAACGGAGGAAATCATCGATGAGTGAACGGTCCAGCACGTCCCGAGACGGAACCCAACTCCTCTCCTCAGGACCGTAACCCTCCCAATCCACTAGGTATTGGTGACCCCGTCCCCGAGAACGCATGTCCATGATCTTATGTACCTTGTAAATAGGTGCGCTCGACAAGGACGGGAGGGGGAGGGAAGACGAACGGGGGTGCGAAGAAAGGGCTTAACACAGGAGACATGGAAGACAGGATGGACGCGACGAAGATGTCGCGGAAGAAGCAGTCGCACAGCGACAGGATTGACGACCTGGGAGACACGGAACGGACCAATGAACCGCGGAGTCAACTTACGAGAAGCTGTCGTAAGAGGAAGGTTGCGAGTGGAAAGCCACACTCTCTGGCCGCAACAATACCTTGGACTCTTAATCCTGCGTTTATTGGCGGCTCTCACCGTCTGTGCCCTGTAACGGCAAAGTGCAGACCTCACCCTCCTCCAGGTGCGCTCACAACGTTGGACAAACGCTTGAGCGGAGGGAACGCTGGACTCGGCAAGCTGGGATGAGAACAGAGGAGGCTGGTAACCCAGACTACTCTGAAACGGAGATAACCCGGTAGCAGACGAAGGAAGCGAATTGTGAGCGTATTCTGCCCAGGGGAGCTGTTCTGCCCAAGACGCAGGGTTTCTGAAAGAAAGGCTGCGTAGTATGCGACCAATCGTCTGATTGGCCCTCTCTGCTTGACCGTTAGACTGGGGATGAAACCCGGAAGAGAGACTGACGGACGCACCAATCAAACGACAGAACTCCCTCCAAAACTGTGACGTGAATTGCGGACCTCTGTCTGAAACGGCGTCTAACGGGAGGCCATGAATTCTGAATACATTCTCAATAATGATTTGTGCCGTCTCCTTAGCGGAAGGAAGTTTAGCGAGGGGAATGAAATGTGCCGCCTTAGAGAACCTATCGACAACCGTCAGAATCACAGTCTTCCCCGCAGACAAAGGCAGACCGGTAATGAAGTCTAAGGCAATGTGAGACCATGGTCGAGAAGGAATGGGGAGCGGTCTGAGACGACCGGCAGGAGGAGAGTTACCCGACTTAGTCTGCGCGCAGTCCGAACAAGCAGCCACGAAACGGCGCGTGTCACGCTCCTGAGTCGGCCACCAAAAGCGCTGGCGAATAGACGCAAGAGTGCCTCGAACACCGGGATGACCAGCTAACTTGGCAGAGTGAGCCCACTGAAGAACAGCCAGACGAGTGGAAACAGGAACGAAAAGGAGGTTACTAGGACAAGCGCGCGGCGACGCAGTGTGCGTGAGTGCTTGCTTAACCTGTCTTTCAATTCCCCAGACTGTTAACCCGACAACACGCCCATAAGGAAGAATCCCCTCGGGATCAGTAGAAGCCACAGAAGAACTAAACAGACGGGATAAGGCATCAGGCTTGGTGTTCTTGCTACCCGGACGGTAAGAAATCACAAACTCGAAACGAGCGAAAAACAACGCCCAACGAGCTTGACGGGCATTAAGTCGTTTGGCAGAACGGATGTACTCAAGGTTCTTATGGTCTGTCCAAACGACAAAAGGAACGGTCGCCCCCTCCAACCACTGTCGCCATTCGCCTAGGGCTAAGCGGATGGCGAGCAGTTCACGGTTACCCACATCATAGTTGCGCTCAGATGGCGACAGGCGATGAGAAAAATAAGCGCAAGGATGAACCTTATCGTCAGACTGGAAGCGCTGGGATAGAATGGCTCCCACGCCTACCTCTGAAGCGTCAACCTCGACAATGAATTGTCTAGTGACGTCAGGAGTAACGAGGATAGGAGCGGACGTAAAACGTTCTTTTAGAAGATCAAAAGCTCCTGGGCGGAACCGGACCACTTAAAACACGTCTTGACAGAAGTAAGAGCTGTGAGAGGGGCAGCAACTTGACCGAAATTACGAATGAAACGCCGATAGAAATTAGCGAAACCTAAAAAGCGCTGCAACTCGACACGTGACCTTGGAACGGGCCAATCACTGACAGCTTGGACCTTAGCGGAATCCATCTGAATGCCTTCAGCGGAAATAACGGAACCGAGAAAAGTAACGGAGGAGACATGAAAAGAGCACTTCTCAGCCTTTACGTAGAGACAATTCTCTAAAAGGCGCTGTAGAACACGTCGAACGTGCTGAACATGAATCTCGAGTGACGGAGAAAAAATCAGGATATCGTCAAGATAGACAAAAACAAAAATGTTCAGCATGTCTCTCAGAACATCATTAACTAATGCCTGAAAAACAGCTGGCGCATTGGCGAGACCGAACGGCAGAACCCGGTACTCAAAATGCCCTAACGGAGTGTTAAACGCCGTTTTCCACTCGTCCCCCTCTCTGATGCGCACGAGATGGTAAGCGTTACGAAGGTCCAACTTAGTAAAGCACCTGGCTCCCTGCAGAATCTCGAAGGCTGATGACATAAGGGGAAGCGGATAACGATTCTTAACCGTTATGTCATTCAGCCCTCGATAATCCACGCAGGGGCGCAGAGTACCGTCCTTCTTCTTAACAAAAAGAACCCCGCCCCGGCCGGAGAAGAAGAAGGCACTATGGTACCGGCGTCAAGAGACACAGACAAATAATCCTCGAGAGCCTTACGTTCGGGAGCCGACAGAGAGTATAGTCTACCTCGAGGAGGAGTGGTCCCCGGAAGGAGATCAATACTACAATCATACGACCGGTGAGGAGGAAGGGAGTTGGCTCGGGACCGACTGAAGACCGTGCGCAGATCATGATATTCCTCCGGCACTCCTGTCAAATCGCCAGGTTCCTCCTGAGAAGTAGGGACAGAAGAAACGGGAGGGATGGCAGACATTAAACACTTCACATGACAAGAAACGTTCCAGGATAGGATAGAATTACTAGACCAATTAATAGAAGGATTATGACATACTAGCCAGGGATGACCCAAAACAACAGGTGTAAACGGTGAACGGAAAATCAAAAAAGAAATAGTCTCACTGTGGTTACCAGATACTGTGAGGGTTAAAGGTAGTGTCTCAAATCTGATACTGGGAAGATGACTACCATCTAAGGCGAACATGGGCGTAGGCTTCTCTAACTCTCTGAAAGGAATGTCATGTTTCCGAACCCATGCTTCGTCCATGAAACAACCCTCAGCCCCAGAGTCTATCAAGGCACTACATGTAGCACCCGAACCGGTCCAGCGTAGGTGGACCGACAAAGTAGTACAGGACTTTGATGGAGAGACTTGAGTAGTTGCGCTCACCTGTAGCCCTCCGCTTACAGATGAGCTCTGGCTTTTACTGGACATAAATTAACAAAATGTCCAGCAACTCCGCAATAGAGGCACAGGCGGTTGGTGATCCTCCGTTCCCTCTCCTTATTCGAGATGCGAATCCCTCCCAGCTGCATGGGCTCAGTCTCAAAGCCAGAGGAGGGAGATGGTTGCGATGCGGAGCAGGGAAACACCGTTGATGCGAGCTCTCTTCCACGAGCCCGGTGACGAAGATCTACCCGTCGTTCTATGCGGATGGCGAGAGCAATCAAAGAGTCCACATCTGAAGGAACCTCCCGGGAGAGAATCTCATCCTTAACCACTGCGTGGAGTCCCTCCAGAAAACGAGCGAGCAGCGCCGGCTCGTTCCACTCACTAGAGGCAGCAAGAGTGCGAAACTCAATAGAATAATCCGTTATGGACCGTTCACCTTGGCATAAGGAAGCCAGGGCCCTAGAAGCCTCCCCACCAAAAACTGAACGGTCAAAAACCCGAATCATCTCCTCTTTAAAGTTCTGGAATTTGTTAGAGCAATCAGCCCTTGCCTCCCAGATAGCTGTGCCCCATTCTCGAGCCCGGCCAGTAAGGAGTGAAATGACGTAAGCAACCCGAGCTCTCTCTCTAGAGTATGTGTTGGGTTGGAGAGAGAACACAATCTCACACTGCGTGAGAAAGGAGCGGCACTCAGTGGGCTGCCCGGAGTAGCAAGGTGGGTTATTAACCCTAGGTTCTGGAGGCTCGGCAGGCCAGGAAGTAACAGGTGGCACGAGACGTAGACTCTGGAACTGTCCAGAGAGGTCGGAAACCTGAGCGGCCAGGTTCTCCACGGCATGGCGAGCAGCAGACAATTCCTGCTCGTGTCTGCCGAGCATGGCTCCTTGGATCTCGACGGCAGTGTAACGAGCGTCTGAAGTCGCTGGGTCCATTCCTTGGTCGGTTCCTTCTGTCATGCAGGTGAAAGAGGACCCAAAAGCGACTTAACAGAAACAGAGTTTATTTAAGTCCAAACAGGGAATAACAAAAATCCTCTAGTCTGTAGAGGCGTTTTCTGGAGAAGCCGCCACAGACTGCAGGTCGCTTCGGGTAGGCGCAGGCTGTAGTTGATAGAGACACCTGCCCACACGCAGCATCTGATGAAGGCAAAAAAACACGACAGGACAGGGCGATACACAATCACAGCAAAAACACGACAGGACAGGGCGAAACGCAATCACAGCATGGTGAATACTAAACAAGGAACCGACGGGACAGGAACGGAACACAAAGGAATAAATAGGGACTCTAATCAGGGGAAAGGATCGGGAACAGGTGTGGGAAGACTAAATGATGATTAGGGGAATAGGAACAGCTGGGAGCAGGAACGGAACGATAGAGAGAAGAGAGAGCGAGAGAGTGAGAGAGGGAGGGGGAGAGAGAGGGATAGAAGGAGGGAAAGAACCAAATAAGACCAGCAGAGGGAAACGAATAGCATGGGGAGCACAGGGACAAGACATGATAATAAATGACAAACATGACACACGAGGCAGGCATACACTTCCCTAAACTCTGTGCTGGTCAGAAAAAAAGCTAGCTAGCTTTTGGCTGTAAACAATGTTCTCCCCCAAAAACATAGCAAAACGACATCATCTGTTTCAGTAGCTATAGTTAGCTAGCTAACTATCTAGCTACGTCTCAGGGTAGCCTGGAGCGGCAGGTTAGCCTAGTGTTTAGAGTGTTGGACTAGTAACCGGAAGGTTGCAAGTTCAAACCCCTGAGCTGACAAGGTACAAATCTGTTGTTCTGCCCCTGAACAGGCAGTTAACCCAGGCTGTCATAGAAAATAAGAATTTGTTCTTAACTGATCTTGCCTAGTTAAATAAAAATGGAAAATGCCATTCATTTATGAGACTGTTTTCGTATTTGGTTGATGATGGTAAGACTCGGTCCGGTCAAGTCATACTTATAACGTTAGCTTGGGGCAAGAGGGCTGGGTAGCTGGCTAGCTTGTTTAGTTTATTATCTAGCCAGCTAGTTATTTTCATGAACGGAATGTCAATTTCAAAAGGAGAACAACAAGTGGCAGTCTAACTAATACTTAGTGACATGGAGTCATTGCTAAGAATATTGAAAGTTATTTCAGTTCCTGGTAATTGTTTTCAGGCTGGTTTCATTGGTGCTAGCTAGGTCCCAAGCTAAAGCTAGCTAGGTAGCTACCACATAAATTGCTAAAAACATCTGTATCAAAGAAATTGATGAGTGACTTTCATACTGCAAACCGAAGTCAACATAGGGACACAGTCTACCTCCAGTTTCCAAACTGTCATCTATGTTGACAAAATGCTTGTTTTTCTGTATTTTGACTAGCTAAGATGAATCAGGTGCAACTGCTTATGATAAGGTTGGCTGGCTGGCAGGCAGCAGCAGGATCACCATCCTTTCTGCCTCTGGGATTGTTGCATGTCAGGGAGAATGTTGGATGATTTAACTAACTTCTTTTTTTTTATCCTGTTCGTTCGATCCTGATCTTATTTTAAATGCTCACACAGACGTTTTCCCATTTGAATGAACAAATAATGGCTTATTACCAACGCAGCACTGTAAGCACATCGTGGCTGGTTGTATACTTATTTGCAGACCTTTGTAAAAAAATATATATTTTATAGTTTTGACTGTGCTGCTAATCTTACTGGTGGGGCTTGGCTTGCTCATGCAAATTCAGCGTACACAACATTCTAAAATAGCGCTATTTGATGTGTAAAATAGTGTTATTTGACATGTATATTTTCTTGACACGCAAAGACCAAAACGGCATTCCATATTGGTCAGTATAATCAGATCAGATTATCATGTTGTGGGCCAAATACTCTATTCCACCTGAACAGGGTGAAATTCCATTTTTTGTAAAAGTTTTTTTTAGCTCTTACACTAAAAGGGCATTATCATAATTTCCAACATTTCTGAGTGTTATTTCAACCTCATTGTGTGGTTATATCAACAAACAAAAAAACTGGGTAATCATGTTTTTGACAGCACTGCCCCTTAAAGCCATACATTCTGAACTACCAACTGGTCTTCCTCTCATCACCCTATGTAACCCTTTCCTTGTAGGACTATACCCCCATTCCTCTGCCATGGACAACCTGGTTGACAGTTCTACCGCTGGCCACTGTGGGGTTATTAGGAGTAAATCTCCTCTGACCCAGTTATAGCTGGCTACCAGCCCACAGCCTCTTGCCTTTGGCCCATGACCTACCCAGCAACACGGCTGGCATTTAAAACAAATTTAATCAGCAATTGGTTATTTTTCCAAACTGAAAAATTACCTTGGTGTTAAAGTAAGCAGGCAATACAATGTAAATGCTTCCATTTGCAGATCACAGAGAGGTGGAGCACACTCTCACACGTGTGGGTACTTGAGTGTGAACAGACACAGGCACTCTATAAGTGATGAATCACATCCTTATTTGCACACTCACTCACACACAATCATTTGCACACACACATTTAAATACATATGCAAACTGCAGAGCAATACATGTTTTAGTAATCGATATTGTAGCACCTTGTTTGCCTATCAGACTACTCTGTCGAATATCAAACTTATAGTAGGCCTACATTTGAGTGGGAACAGTAAGGATTTTGGTTATTGCAGTAATCTTCTGGATTACTGTAGTCACTGCAATCAGAATGTTGTACACACTTTCCATTTGAAAATCCCAAACTGTGACAGGATCCAAACAATACAAACCCCCAAAACTGAAAATGATTTAGGGCGCAATAAAAACGGTGCTGCTGTAAACGTGGAAAAAGTGACACAGACACCGTGGAAGAAACCATGATAGGCAGAATTGGACCATTTTCAAAGGCTGTCCATTGTATTTATTTTCTTAGTCTCGGTTTTCACAAAGTGGTTATTGTATTGGTGACGCGTCACCGTTTCCTGAAAGCAGTTGACACTCCTCCAGTTGTAGTCTTGTGGGTACCAAGTCTTTAATGCAACGATCAGCGCCAGACAGCTTAGAATGCCCTGACTTGACTGTAGAGGAGCTTTTCCCTCTGGCTACAATGGCTCAGCAACTTTCAGTTAGATAATGCTAACCAGCTAATGCCCACACTCTCTTACAGGGGAGCCCAAACTTACTTCACTTGCCAGTTATAGTTACCTCAGACCTGTGTGGTGGTGCAACGACATACAGTAGTGTCCACTGGTCCTAGTGGTTGTTTTTGTTGGGATGAAACCCATGGTGCCATTTATGCAACAACCTGCATTCGCTCATTTGTGTTTGTTTCGCTGACTAGGCACATTGACTGACTTATGGGAAAGGAGCTACGTGATTCTACTGAGTGACGTGCCTTATTTTCCTACAGTACTCTAATTTTTACACACCAAACAGCCATTTTTGCTACGGTAAACGGGTGGGGACTTGTCATCACAACAGCAAATAATTGTTATGATTTAGTGATTTATAACGTAAGGTATGTTTCTGCCAATATAAATCATTTGTTTACTGATGTTTCTATTATTTATTCTTAAAGATGCTCCTTAAAGTGGAGCTGACAGCATTTTAACTACTTTGCAGATTTGAAAATAATACCAGTCAAAAATGTCAAATGTCCTATTTATGCTTCAAAACCAACTTTATAAGAGGTTGTAAAAATAAGCTCTGACTCAAAATTCAATGACGCACAGTAAGGCATTGTTGGCAGAAGAAATGGAGGCAGTTCAATGCGTTTCTTGGTAGTCAAAAAGATATTGCTATCAGGTTGTAAATCACAGCTGGCCTGGTACAATGTTTGCTGTCTCCACCCATTCGGGATGCACTGTTTCAGTTTTAATGGCTCAAGAACAAAAATGGACGACTGTAACTAAGGCTAGGAATACAATCAAACTAGCGAGGGCAATGATCACAAGTCAGTCATAACATGGCTAATAAGCTAGCGCACATGTGTCAAACAAGGCCCGCGAGCTGAATAGGACATATAGGCGAGTGTATATAGATATATATATATATATATATATATATATATATATATATATATATATATATATATATATATATAGAGTCAACAGTTGAGTTGTCTACTTTAGGAAATTAGAGAACCGGTGAATTAGAGAACCGTGAATTAAACTTAAATTGCTTTCGTGTGTCCTGTTTACAACGCGCAGCAGAGGGAAGGTGTATAGACACATACAGTCCTAGCTAGGCTACTAAAAATGTTGCAGTCTGGCTTCGGTTTTTAATGCTTGACAATGAATAACCAAAAAACGAAATCTGCAGCGAAACAACCATGCAAAGGAGAAACATGTAGGCCTATTACAGCAACATTGGAGCTGTAGCCTAGGCTGCCTACTCAACTACAAGACATGTTGAGTGGACCATACATCAACTCTGCATTCAACTGCACCGGTGATCCATTCAGTGCAAAAAAAATGAAAAACCTATAGCTACACTTTTGTTATTTGGAGTTATTACATACTTTTTGATTAGGGTCACAGCATATTATGCACATCTGCAAGCATAGCAGCAAAGGATGGATAAATAATATATATCTCTTCTTTTGTTTTAATATGTTCAAATCAAATTTTATTTGGTTCACATACACATGTTTAGCAGATGTTAATGCAGTGTGTAGCGAAATGCTTGTGCTTGCGAAATGCCTGTGCTTCTAGTTCCAACAGTGCAGTAATATCCAAAAATTATATATACAGCATCCTATGTACAAAACATTATAAAGGGACCTGGGTCGCAGTTGCATGTTTTTTGGTAAAAACAAATAGGATATGTTTGGCCATCGAATTTGTTGTGATTTTTCAATATGTCCTGTGTGCTGATTGAGTTTGACACTCCTGGGCTAGTGTATCTATTTATGTAGCTAGCTATTTATTTAGCAAGCTAAATACATGGATCCTAACATTAGCGAACTAGCTGGTGGGAGTATGTCATTTCATTGGAAGAGTGGGTGAGTGACTGACTTTTCCCCCTCATATAGTTTTTCAATGGCTACAGCTAGAGATGCAGGTGCCATTTGGTTAGCTAGCAAGAAATGTGAATCGCTTTGCTAGCTGGCTAGCTATATTGAACTTGAGTGTTATCCACAGTTAGCATATCTCTTAGTTGTCAGTCAAATGTATTTGGCATCGATCAAATGGGTGGGCAGGCAGGCAAGTTCCCATTCAGTTGTCAAAACGTGGGTTGGGACAAGCATGCATTGGCAGGAGAGCTGCAGAAGGACGAACAGGCTACTATTTCCCATCGTTTCAGTGCAATTTTGAATGCCAACTAGTTAAAAAATGTTTGAGATGGTTTATCTAATGTTTCCTTGTTAGATTTTAGCTCATCTTGCTCTGGCTAGCATTAGTTGTTGATCTTGTTGATCTTGCTTATTGTTGATGTGCTTAATTGAGGGAGTGTCAGCCTACCTTTTCATGGTTGTTTGATCAATAGGACTGTAGTGTTTCCAAAAGAGGACTCCCGTGGGAATTTACATATTCAGGTGTATTTTGTGGCTTTTGGTGAATGCTTTCTAATGACCTAAAGTCACGCTTTTGCTACTGCCTGTAAACTCACAGACCAGTTCAAAGTGAATGATGGCAGGCCAGTGTGGAATATGGCTTATTTGCATATAGGCCTACCGTAGCGCTGCTTAGACTCCAGTCCTGGACAAGACATGTATTGATTTGGATTTATTTTCTGCAATGTCTATTAACTGTCCAGACGCACTGTCGCTTTCCCACTTTATTTGGCTATAGAAATTTCACAATGCCTTACTATATGTCATATCCAAACATTCCATGAATTTATGAAAATGTGAAAATTACCATATCTAAGTGCTCGCTTGTCAGAAAATGTGTCTTACCATGTTTTCTTTTTTCGCCTACAACAAATTCCATTTCCGAGCTATCCATTATTTCATTCTGGGTTGCTATGGCAACATTGTCCAATGAGTGTATGTGCATGTTCGCGTTGACTCATGCATTGAGTTTGGCCTGAGGACTAGGCGCCAATCAAAAGGCAGACTCTGTGCCATTATAACCACACTATCCATGCCACCCTGCCCTTAAACTGTCACTTCAGATTGGCAGGAAGGGCAAAAAAAAAGTCCCTGGCTTTCTCAGACAAGTGGCAGATCTCAGACGGGAAACATGAGAAGGCAAAATATGAAAATTACTCGAAAAACACAAAATGACCGATTTTTCATTGCTGTTCTTGTGAAAATCATTGTCTGACAGCAGTAGATGTGTGGATGTGGATACCTTTTTCCTGGCCTCCCTCCCTGTTTTGAGAACAATTGTAAAGTAATGAAATTACTGTAAATGAGTTTAAATGGGGTTTGAAGGGAAAGGAAATCAGAATGGAAGAATAACATCAACCACGACTGGGAGATTCAACTTTCACACACACACACACACACACACACACACACACACACACACACACACACACACACACACACACACACACACACACACACACACACACACACACACACACACACACACACACACACACACACACACACACACACACACACACACACACACACACACACACACACACACACACACACACAGTTTGCCTCAGTAGCAGTAGACTCCTTTACAAATTGCTCAAGTCTGTCCAAACAAGGACATAGTGTGGTACCACTGATTGCTTGAATATTTCCCTCGCTCTCTTCTCTGTCTGTCCCACTATAAAAGCTTAAAATACATGTTCTAACTTAATGGTATTGCTGTGCAGCATATGGAATATGTTATGTTATTATTGACCTAAATAAATACAATAAATATTCGGACCA
Source organism: Oncorhynchus gorbuscha (assembly GCF_021184085.1). NCBI lineage: Eukaryota > Metazoa > Chordata > Actinopteri > Salmoniformes > Salmonidae > Oncorhynchus > Oncorhynchus gorbuscha. Next base: position 51,483,421 of record NC_060179.1, read on the forward strand.
GTCATGGAGCAAAACACTTCATTGAACTGTATTTAGATGTGCCACATCCATACCCACGAAACAGGTTCCCTGGATTTTCAGAAATAAGCAAAGGAAAAAGGCTTACTCATCATTGCATCATTTTGACCAATAGCCACCTTGTCTGATGCTGGTCATGTACTTTATATGAGGAGTGACGAGGAGGATTTTTCCACCACGTCTTTTTTTCTTCCCTTTTCGTATTACTCAGCATTTATTCAGAGGAGCATCTATTCCAAGCTATGTTCTAAAAGATTCCAACTCCATCATCCGATCAAAATGGATATACAAAATTAACTCTGACAGTGGGATATCCTGAAGATAGAGCAAATCATTTTATTATCAGAAACAAATGCATTTGTGTGATCAAAAATCATTTCAGTGACCCCACATCTGTTTGGTAAATAAGGAAAGCTTCTGCAAATACTGCAGGAAAACAGAAACACACACACACACAGCGAACATAATTACAATTTCTAAAGAGGGCAAATACCATATTCCAAAAACGAGTTTATTACTTTTGAGAGGTCTGTGACTGCGCTACCTTTTTTCCCAGACACATGCTGAACAAAGTGTGATTTAAAAGTGTAATCTCACATTTTTTCTAACCATATTTATTTTCCCAACCACAGATGGATAGGCTGCTTATTACAATAGCCCAAGAGTGGTTATTAATTATCCTCATTTGGCTAGTGACAATGAAAGGAGCTTTGTTATAGGGAATTCAGTGAAACAGAAACCTGAGAGAGAGGGAGAAGAGGGTAGATCTTGGGGCCCTGGAGAGAGAGAGAGAGTTGTGGTTACACCTTGCATGGTTGTCTTCGTCCGATCAAGATGATCTGATTGATATTTGCTGAGTCTACACATGGTAACACAATGTGTCTTTAGCTGCCCACTGCGTCTGTGTTGTGACCAGATTTCCTGGTCCCTCCCTATATGCAAATGAATCCAACCTATCTTGAACCTCCCATTATGACACCAGTTCTCAGTGGTCTCCTCCATGTTCTCCCTCATGAAAAAGTACTACTGAATGATTACAGAAAACCTATTTGTGCAGTAGTGTCTATGTAGAGCAGAGCTCTCCAACCCTGTTCCTATAGAGCAACCGTCTTGTAGATTTTCACTGCAACCCTAATCTAGTCCATCTGAGTTTAATAATTATCTGGTTGATAAACTGAATCAGGTTAGTTACAAGTGAGGTTGGAGCAAAAACCTACTGAAAGATTGTCAACGGGTGAGGGGAAGTTAAGTGGTTTGTGTAAGTTTATCGATCGCATGACAAAACATTAAGTACACTTAGCATCAGGTAGCTTGGTCACGAAAATCAGAAAAGCAATCAAATTAATCATTTACCTTTGATGATCTTCAGATGTTTTCACTCACGAGACTCCCAGTTACACAACAACTATTCCTTTTGTTCCATAAAGATAATTTTTATATCCAAAATAGCTCCGTTTGTTTGGCGCATTATGTACAGAAATCCACAGGAAAGAGCGGTCACAACAACGCAGACAAATTCCAAATAATATCCGTAATGTCCACAGAAACATGTCAAAAGTTTTTTATAATCAATCCTCAGGTTGTTTTTCAAATATATAATCGATAATATATCAACTGCAAATGTTGACGCGATGTTATCGTTCTGGCTCATTTTTCAAAATAAAAGCCTGAAACTGTCTGAAGACTGTTGACACCTTGAGGAAGCGATAGGAAAAGGAATCTGGTTGATATCCCTTTAAATGGAGCAATGGGAGGCAATGGAACATGGAGTTTTCAAAATAGAGGCCACTTCCTGGTTTGATTTGTCTCAGGGTTTTGCCTGCAATATCAGTTCTGTTATACTCACAGACAATATTGTGACAGTTTTGGAAACTTTAGAGTGTTTTCTATCCTAATCTGCCAATCATATGCATATTCTCGCATCTGGTCCTGAGAAATAGGCCGTTGACTTTGGGAACATTATTTTTCCAAACATAAAAATAGTGCCCCCTAGCTTCAAGAGGTTAATAAAGGCACAGTCAACTTAGTGTATGTACACTTCTGGCCCACTGGAATTGTGATACAGTGAGTTATAAGTGAAATAATCTGTCAGTAAACAATTGTTGGAAAAATGACTTGTGTCATGCACAAAGTCGATGTCCTAACCGACTTGCCAAAACTCTAGTTTGTTAAAACCTCACTAGGGTACGTGGGACGCTAGCATCCCACCTGGCCAACATCCAGTGAAATTGCAGAGCACCAAATTCAAAAACAGAAATACTCATTATAAAAATTCATAAAACATACAAGTGTTATACACTTTACACGGTTTAAAGATGAACTTCTTGTTAACCTCTCTAGGGTATGTGGGATGCGTCCCACCTCTACAACATCCAGTGAGATTGCAATGTGACATTATGTGACATTAATGTGACATGAAGCAGCCGCTTTTATCCGAAGTGACAGTATGCATGCATTCATTTTCCTTTCGTGGCCCCGGGAATCAATCCCACAATCATGACGTTTCGAGTGCCTTGATTTTTTGCAACGACTGGCATAGTCGTTAATTATTTTGCAATTGTAATAGGCTATAGACTACATTTGTAACAGTTTATTAGGCTATTTTAGAAAATACAATTATTATACCTCCTAGGCTACAACAACACAGTGCAATAAGTCATTTATTATTGTTAGTACATAATTATTGTCTAGCCTGGCAACTGCAGTTATGTAGGCTAATTTGAAATGCTGCTCAAACGTCCTTTTGTGTTTCACGCCGAAATAAAGCCCTGATTATACAACTATTTTGATCAGTTCTGGGTTTATTGTTGAACAGTTTAGAAAAAAATTACATTAGGACACTCAAATGGTGTATTTTGTCAGGATGTATCGACGTTTACACATAGGCCTACTATAGAAAAATGGGCCATAGCCCATGACACTGAGATGTGCTGTCTGTCATGGATCATATATCCCAAGTTCTCCTATAATTAACGTGGCCACCAGACGCCGCAGCCCGTCTGGTGTTCAACCTTCCCAAGTTCTCTCACGTCACCCCGCTCCTCCGCTCTCTCCACTGGCTTCCAGTTGAAGCTCGCATCCGCTACAAGACCATGGTGCTTGCCTACGCAGCTGTGAGGGGAACGGCACCTCAGTACCTCCAGGCTCTGATCAGGCCCTACACCCAAACAAGGGCACTGCGTTCATCCACCTCTGGCCTGCTCGCCTCCCTACCACTGAGGAAGTACAGTTCCCGCTCAGCCCAGTCAAAACTGTTCGCTGCTCTGGCCCCCCAATGGTGGAACAAACTCCCTCACGACGCCAGGACAGCGGAGTCAATCACCACCTTCCGGAGACACCTGAAACCCCACCTCTTTAAGGAATACCTAGGATAGGATAAGTAATCCTTCTCACCCCCCCCCCTTAAGATTTAGATGCACTATTGTTAAGTGACTGTTCTACTGGATGTCATAAGGTGAATGCACCAATTTGTAAGTCGCTCTGGATAAGAGCGTCTGCTAAATGACTTAAATGTAAATGTATATATGCCTAAAATCGCTAATGCCATTATATTAAGCCAGGATTGGCCAAAGGACTGAAATGATTAGAATTACTGTGAGTGGGGTTCCCCAACAAATCTGTATTCAAATTATATTCATTTATATCTGTCACGCCTTGGTCATTGTATTTTGTGTTTTCGTTATATAATTGTTCAGGCCAGGGTGTGACATGGGTTTATTGTGTTGTCGTATTGGTTGTTTTTGTAGGCATTGGGATTGTGGTTGATTAGGGGTGTGTCTAGTATAGGCTTGGCTGCCTGAGGCGGTTCTCAATCAGAGTCAGGTGATTCTCATTGTCTCTGATTGGGAACCGTATTTAGGTAGCCGGGGTTTCACTGTGTATTTCGTGGGTGATTGTTCCTGTCTCTGTGTAGTGTTCACCAGATAGGCTGTAATTAGGTTTCACGTTCCGTTTGTTGTTTTTTGTATTTAGAAAGTTATTTCATGTATCGTCATTCTCTTCATTAAAGACATGAGTAACCACCACGCTGCATTTCGGTCCAACTCTCTTTCGACGAACGAACGCCGTTACAATATCATAGATTCTCTAGGGTCCTTCTCCATCTAATAGCCTAATGGATCAAGTTTTTGCTTGTAAATGCAAATCCGAGGTGAAATTATTACATGAATTTGATTTTTTATTCTTTCATCGCCTGCCGAATAAAAACCTCATGTTTATATGCTGAAGTGGACTTGGATCGAATACCATTAACCGGAACCCAGAGTAATATGATTCAGGAACAGTGTGGCATGTATGAAGCCCCCTGAGTCCGAGTCAAAGCTGAGTCCCCCCGAGTCTCAAACAGAATAGGCCAGAATCCACCATGTCGACTGGGTTAGCACATGGCCTCATGAATCGTTAAATAGATGGGTGGGGCTAAGGCTTAAGCAGGTGTGAACAATGCTGAATAGGTGTAGACAAAGAAGAGCTCTCCAGTAGGTGTACCAAAACTTTCAGCAGCCTTTTTCTCAAAAGTGGGGTTTCAAGTTTATTATCTTTCAAAGCAGAATCTCTTTCCTATTATTCCTCAACTGTAATGAATGATATATAATTTTTTAGCTCTGAATCTCTACTTTTATCCAATGTACAAAAAAATGTTTAAATGTTGCTACAAAAGACCAAATCCAGGTGGTTGGTCACACATTTCCTACATCTGAATCGGGCCCTGTCACGCCTTGGTCATTGTATTTTGTGTTTTTGGTATATGTTTGGGTAAGCCAGGGTGTGACATGGGTTTATATGTTGTGTTTCGTATTGGGGTTTGTAGTAATTGGGATTGTGTATGATTAGGGGTGTGTCTAGTTAGGCTTGGCTGCCTGGGGCGATTCTCAATCAGAGTCAGGTGCTTGTCGTTGTCTCTGATTGAGAACCGTATTTAGACAGCCTGACTTTCGCGTTGTATTTTGTGGGTGTTTGTTCCTGTCTTAGTGTTGTAGTCACCAGATAGGCTGTATAGGTTTCACATTTCGTTTGTTGTTTTCATATACAGTTATTTCATGTACCGCATTTATTTTCATTAAAGTCATGAGTAACCTACACGCTGCATTTCGGTCTGACTCTCTTCATACAACAGACAAACGTTGTTACAGAAACACCCACCACTCACAGACCGAGCAGCGTGTGAACTGGCAGGATCTAAAGGAGGACGTTATGGACAGCAGAAGCATGGAGTATACTACGTGGGAAGAAATCGACAGGTGGGCGGCCGACCCAGAGCGAGTGCAGGAGCCCGCCTGGGATTCCCTACAGCAATGCGAAGAGGGCTATAGACGTATGGAGTCGAAATGGAAAGCACGGCTATACAGAGCGAAAACCGAAAGTAACGGGGAAAGCGCAGAGAGAGAGTGGCTGAGTCAGGAGTCAGACCTGAGCCTACTCTCCCTGTTAATCGTGAAGAGCAGTTGCAGTGGGAAAGGCTGCACCATTTGGAGATTTGGACATGGGAGGAGGAATTAGACGGAAAAGGACCCTGGGCGCAGCCGGGAGAATATCGCCGTCCCAAGGAGGAAATAGAAGCAGCTAAAGCGGACAGGCGCAGGTATGAGGAGGCAGCACGGCGACGCGGTTGGAAACCGGAAAGTCACCCCAAAAAATGTATTGGGGGGGGGGCTAGATGGGAGAATATTTATGCCAGGTAGAAGACCTGCGCATACTCCCTGTGCTCACCGTTGGGCTAGAGAGACCGGGCAGGCACCGTGTTATGCTATGGAGCGCACAGTGTTTCCAGTGTGGGTGCAGAGCCAGCTGCGGCACATACCAGCCCTTCCTATTGGCCGGGCTAGAGTGGGCATCGAGCCAGGTAAGCTTGGGCAGGCTCGGTGCTCAAGAGCTCCAGTGCGCCTGCACGGTCCGGTCTATCCAGAGCCACCTCTACACACCAGTCCTCCGGTAGCAGCTCCCCGCACCAGGCTTCCTGTGCGTGTCCTAGATCCAGTACCACCAGTTCTAGCACCACGCACCAGGCCTCCAGTGCGCCTCGCCTGTTCAGCGGAGCCAGAGCTTTTCTCCTCTCCTGCGCTGCCGGAGTCTCCCGCCTGTTTAGCGCAGCCAGAGCCTTTCTCCTCTCCTGCCCTGCCGGAGTCTCCCGCCTGTTTAGCACAGCCAGAGCCTTTCTCCTCTCCTGTGCTGCCGGAGTCTCCAGTCTGCCCAACGCCGCCATTGCTCCCAGTCTGCCCAGCGCCGCCATTGCTCCCAGTCGGCCCAGCGCGGCCAGTGCTCCCAGTCGGCCCAGCGCGGCCAGTGCTCCCAGTCTGCCCAGTGCTCCCAGTCTGCCCAGTGCTCCCAGTCTGCCCAGTGCTCCCAGGCTGCCCAATGCTCCCAGTCTGCCCAGCTCTGCCAGTGCTCCCAGTCTGCCCAGCTCCGCCAGTGCTCCCAGTCTGCCCAGCGCCGCCAGTGCTCCCAGTCTTCCCAGCGCCGCCAGTCTGCCCAGCGCCGCCAGTTGGCCCAGCGTCGCCAGTCTGCCAGGATCCGCCAGAAGTGTCAGTCTGCCAAGATCCGCCAGATCGGCCAGACAACCTGAATCATCCAGTTCCACCAGCTAGCCAGGATTTACCGGAGCCTACTACCTGCCTGAGCTTCCTCTCAGTACTGAGCTTCCTCTCAGTACTGGGCTGCCTCTCAGTACCGGGCTTCCCCTCAGTACCGGGCTGCTTCGGTCCCGGGCTGCCCCTCTGTCCCGGGCTGCCCCTCTGTCCCGGGCTGCCCCTCTGTCCCGAGCTGCCCCTCTGTCCTGAGATGCCCCTCTGTCCCGAGCTGCCCCTCTGTCCCGAGATGCCCCTCTGTCCCGAGCTGCCCCGCTGTCCCGGGTTGCCCCTCTGTCCCGAGCTGCCCCTCTGTCCCGAGCTGCCCCTCGGTCCCGAGCTGCCCCTCGGTCCCGAGCTGCCCCTCAGTTATGTGGGGATCAGGGTGAGGACTATTAGGCCATGGTCGGCGGAGAAGGTGGATTATCCCAGGACGCGAAGGGGAGGAACTAGGACATTTATGGAGTGGGGTCCACGTCCCGAGCCAGAACCGCCACCATGGACAGACGCCCACCCGGACCCTCCCTATGCTCTTGAGGTGCCTTGGTCATTGTATTTTGTGTTTTTGGTATATGTTTGGGTAAGCCAGGGTGTGACATGGGTTTATATGTTGTGTTTCGTATTGGGGTTTGTAGTAATTGGGATTGTGTATGATTAGGGGTGTTAAAAAATTAAAACCAACATCGATATGTGACCCGATTCAGGAAACTAGGCAATTGTCGCAAGTCATGACTTTACAGGAGAGCAGTTTGAACGTAAAAACTGATTTAAAAAAAATCTAAATGTGTTTTATGGCAGAAATGCCTTCTCCAACATGTGAACTTTCATGTATATGACTTAAAAATAAACTTGTATGCATTGTTGGCAAAAAATAGTTAAATTACGAGCCTTGTTGGTTAAGCCACAGAAAAAGTTGGCAACCTTCCCATTAGCCATGATTGGCTGAGATAATGAGTGGGCTGGACATGCCGAGAGAGGAGTTCGGAATGGTCTTCCATATTGAAGGCTGCTGTCTATTTGAGCTCGTCAGTCTGTGTTGGTAATCATGTTGATCGTGTCTTTTTTTAAAGTATTATGTAGTTGAGCTGCATAAGTGTTGCTCACCACTTTCTGGAGGATCAAGTTTTGAAAGCATTGGAATTAGAGTATGATAACTAAAGAAATGGAAAAAACACCTGTCTCCGGATTACATCTTCAAACTAAGAGCAACCGTGGTATGGCCTTCCTGACAGGGAGACGCGTCCATCATGCATGATGATGTATACAGGTAAGATAGTCTAGCGTTAGCTAGCTACATTTTCAGATATCACACGTTTATAATTTTGACAAACCGTGGTTTAATTTCAAGCTAAAGTGTACTATTAGCTAGCTAGCTAACATTAGCTGGCTGGCTCCCAAGCTGACGTTATTATGTTTCCCAGAGCCGTTCTAGTTCGAGCCTAATGTTAGGCATTGTTGGCACTTTGTTCATTATTGTTTAAAACTTCTTAGGGCTGCAATCCCGTTAACGGGATCGATAAGACAACAGCCAGTGAAAGTGCAGTACGCCAAATTCAATTATTAAAATTCATGGGACATATTGGAGTGCCAACAAAAGAAGCTCGTCAAAGGTAATGCATATTTTATATTTTATTTCAGTGTTTTGTGTAGCGCCTGCTAGGCTAGCTCTTTTGTTTACTACTGGTTCAGATGGGTGCATGCTATCAGATAATAGCTTCTTATGCTTTCGCCGAAAAGCATTTTTAAAATCTGACATGTTGGCTGGATTCACAACGAGTGTAACTTTAATTGAGTATCTTACATGTGTCATTTAATGAAAGTTTGAATTTTATAGCATTTTATTTGAATCTGGCGCTCTGCATTTCCCCAGGCAATTGGCCAGTTGAGACGCTAGCGTCTCCATATCCTCAAGAGGTTTTAATAAACCTGTCACTGTCTTTTCAATATGTTTTCATGGGGAATCCAGAATTCTAATCGACTTTCCCGCAGTTCCTACTGCTTCCACTGGATGTCACCAGTTTGTAGAAATTGGTTGAGGCTTTTCCTTTGTGTAATGAAGAAGTACCATAGCTCAGAACGAACGTCACTTCATGTGTACCTTTTGATAGAGGCGTGTAACCAGACAAGTAGCGTCAGTTTGTTTTGCTCCTTTATTGAACACAGATCATCCCGTCTTCAATTTGATCGATTATATACGTTTAGAAATACCTAAAGTTGTATTACAAAAGTAGTTTGAAATGTTTTGGCAAAGTTTACAGGTATCTTTTGAGATATTTTGTAGCGACGTTGCGTAAGTTGGAAGCGTTTTTTTTCTGGATCAAACGCGCCAAATAAATGGACATTTTGGATATATATCGATGGAATTAATCGAACAAAAGGACCATTTGTGATGTTTATGGGACATATAGGAGTGCCAACAAAAGAAGCTTGTCAAAGGTAAGGCATGATTTATATTTTATTTCTGCGTTTTGTGTCGCGCCTGCAGAGTTGAAATATGCTACTCTCTCATTGTTTACTGTTGGGCTATCATCAGATAATAGCATCTTATGCTTTCGCCGAAAAGCCTTTTTGAAATCTGACATGCTGGCTGGATTCACAATGAGTGTAGCTTTAATTTGCTATCTCGCATGTGTAATTTAATGAAAGTTTGATTTTTATAGAAATGTATTTGAATTTGGCGCTCTGCATTTTCCCTGGCTTTTGTCCATGTGGGACGCAAGCGTCCCGCCTACCGACAATTTCATATTTTCAAGTATGTTATTAAGGCACACGAAAGTTCAAATGTTCCAGGAACAAACACATTTTGATCAAAAATAAAAGCCACTCCTGTGAAGTAGTGACGGGCGACATAAGGCTAGTTTCCTGGAACGAGTCACATATGTTTACATACTTTTCTTTATATTAATGTTCATGATTGAAAATGCAAATATTTTACCCTCTGAAGAAACTGGCATATAATACAAAGGAGCACACATGTAAAAGCAAATACTATGGAGGTAAAGTGTAAATCTAAAAGTAGCCTAAACAGTCCTTCATAATGTACATTATATTGGACAGTGGGCTCGCTCATGCTTACAGAAAGCTATGAGCCTTTGTGCATCAATTCGGACATCTGCACTTTATTACAAAAGCGATTTATCTGGAAATTGCTCAACAATTCAGAGAATATAATATAGGCCGACAGGATTGCATTATATATCAGGGGTGAAAATCTTATTTAGTATATCCCTAAAAAGTAGCCTATCTAAAAGGGGGAAAAATGTGACATGCTGGGAGAACGACCATAGTTTAGTTTTCTCCAAATCATTGATAAATGATCATTCACTAACGGGAGTCTCTTTCGATTTCAAGAGTTGATAGACTGATATACTAGCATTACAGAATTTAAACTGAACTACAAATGTAATGTGGATGCATGGGATGGTGGGCGGGTGGTGGGATGGTCCCCCAATACTCTGTCCAGTTCTGAATGAAATGGGCTTTGGGTTCTCCCATTCCCACTCCTGCTACGATGTTTCAAATGTTTGGTTTTGCGCTGGCATTGGACATGGGAAAAGGAGAACCCTTTTTTCCCTAATTCCCGACTCTCTCTCTCATCATTGATCTAATTTCGATTGAACTGTGGCATCCAACAACAGTGTGAGTAGGCACTTGGTTTCTAATGAAGACCATGATCTTAATTCTACTGGAATTGTAGTACATAATTATACCTCAACTGGCCATTATTTTTTGGGAGAGTGGGACAACCGTGACTTTGGCCAAATGTGTATGCTTTTGTTGTCAGGATTCGTTTACACTTTAAGGATACCCGTACAAGATGCGTCTTCGACTACCTCCAGAGGTGGTCAGGAAGATCTAATCACAATCGTATCACAACGCGTCTTTTGATTGTCTACACCTGTCGAATAATGTGGGCACAATCAGAATGTGGACACGGTCAGGACAACAGACGCATGTTAGAAACAAGTAAAAACGTGGATACCGAGAGAGAAAGATAGAAAGAAGGCAATCCACAAAGCTGATGTAATTCACACTCAACTCATTTACTTTTCTCAGAGAATAAAGGCTTTCACAACAAGGCTTCCAGAACACTGTTCTGTTGCCTTGACTCTTTTCAATGGTGGATGAGAGAAATTATTACTAAGTATAAAAGTACATGTTCACAGATGTAGCAGTGCAATTGGCCTTTTCCCATGGCGTTGGTTTTAGTTTATACTTCCAATTACAATTCAGAAATAAGTAAGGCGGGTTACTATACAGAAAGGTTTCTGGCCCAATGTCCCAACCCACGGGTGCTGTTGTATGACGATGATGCTATGCTTGGTCCCTATGGAGAATTTGCTCCCTCTTGTGGAGCCTGTTGATACACTCAACAGGGTCTGTGACAGGTTAAACTCAGATGCCACTGCATACACAAGAAAGAGAGAGGGTCTGTATGAGACAATTACTGTCTATGGAGTTAGGCTAAGAATTGTATTGTTTTTATCGGGTTTTGGTGGAAAAGCTGGAGTGAGAGATGGATTTATTCTTCATAAGGGTGGCCAAAATGCCTGATTCATCAAATGTATAGCAAAACAAAAAGGAATAAATCCTAAATCCCGTCAGTCAGTGGGGTAGTAATGACTTATCAGGGGCTTGGGTGGGTTAGTGACTATTGCCTGCTCCTCTGTCTGCCTCTCTAAGCTCACCAAAGCTCACTGGGCTAACCAAACCCTGTTTTTCTTTCCTCCTCAGTAATGAAAAAAATTAATATACTTAATTAAAGTTCAAAATGAAACTGTATGACATGTGTTTACTTGGTCTAGGACCGTATTTACCCTGGACTTTATTTAAACAGCCATCCAGCGCCGGCCCAGCCATCAGGCTTAGCAAAGGGTTCGAACGCTGAGCCAGAGAGGAACAAGAAACCCCCCAAAAACAGCAAGGGTGGTGGGGTGGGCGGGACGGCACCTGAGCGGCCCCACGGCCACAGTACTCTAATGGGGACCTCCTGTTCCTCCATGAGGCGGATTATCACAATTACCCCCACACGCCATGGCCAGGGGTGGCCAGAGGTTAGGGTAAGGCAGGCAGGTGGGGAGGCCTCCACTCTCAGAACACAGGCCCCACACACACCGACCACCTCTGCCTTCCCTCCATGCTTGCCTGCTGCGATATTAATATAGTCAACATCACGGCCATCATCCTCATCATCATCATTGTTCATTCTGCTCAGGCACAGTTGAGTGAGTCATTCTGCAGGACCCGAGCAGTGCAGAGTGGGTTGTAATTGCACGGGTGGCAAGCTAATTGCACGCTGATAATTGCTGCTGTTTTAATTAAAATCTGCTCGCCCATCACTCACCTAAATGGGGTGAGGGGGGTGAGTCTCACGCTCTCACGTTGTCTGCACCCTGCAGGGAGAAAAACAGGCAGTCTGTTTTTTAAGGGTCACTGAAGAAGGTCTGGTGGGGTTCCCCCTCCCTAGTGGTCTATCGAAGCAGTCGCTTGTATCCTGGGTAGAAAGGCTTATGACTGCCCATATGACTCAATTGCAAATCCATCACAGCCTGGTCAATGCCTATGCTAGGCCACCACAGGAGAATCCCTAACCTGCTGCTGTATACAGCCTAATGACTGGCCACTGTGTTTGGAGTCAGGGTGGATGTCCTGTCTTACTGACACATCACAGTCGCAATATAGTCACTCTGGAGCCATGGAGGCACTCTTCTCTCCCCAGTGGGACATAAGCTGGCCCTACTCACTCTAAGAGCCATGACATCATCCTCTCCTACTCTCCACTCATTCTCTCTCTCTCATTCTCTCTCTCTCTACCCCTCTCTCTCTATGGAGCAGGTGACAAACTGCACAGCCCAGCAGGCAGGAGCCAGGGCGCACGGTGACGGCACCAACGACCCGAAAGCAAACAAACCGCACTAATCTGTGAGTGTGTTTACCACTGGACGTCACTGCGCTGAGAGGAGTGAAGGATTAGACTACGGTCGGCAGAATGTGCCTGGCCACTGTGTGAAGGTGTGTGAGTGTGTTTACCACTGGACGTCCCCGCTCTGAGAGGAGTGAAGGATTAGACTACGGTCGGCAGAATGAGCCTGGCCACTGTGTGAAGGTGTGTGAGTGTGTTTACCACTGGACGTCCCCGAGAGGAGTGAAGGATTAGACTACGGTTGGCAGAATGAGCCTGGCCACTGTGTGAAGGTGTGTGAGTGTGTTTACCACTGGACGTCCCCGCTCTGAGAGGAGTGAAGGATTAGACTATGGTCGGCAGAATGAGCCTGGCCACTGTGTGAAGGTGTGTGAGTGTGTTTACCACTGGACGTCCCCGCACTGAGAGGAGTGAAGGATTAGACTACGGTCGGCAGAATGAGCCTGGCCATTGTGTGAAGGTGTGTGAGTGTGTTTACCACTGGACGTCCCCGAGAGGAGTGAAGGATTAGACTACGGTCGGCAGAATGAGCCTGGCCACTGTGTGAAGGTGTGTGAGTGTGTTTACCACTGGACGTCCCCGCTCTGAGAGGAGTGAAGGATTAGACTATGGTCGGCAGAATGAGCCTGGCCACTGTGTGAAGGTGTGTGTGTGCGCATGTGTGCGTGTGTGCATGTGTGTGTGTGTGCATGTTTGTGTTCACACGCACTTTTGGGTGTGCGTGCACCCATGTTGTGTGCTTGTGTGTGTTCTTTATTCATGAACATGTGTGGATGTGTGTGGTTGTATGTATGAGAGGTGGAAGAAGTCAGTCACACCCATATGCTACATGACACCAGCGCTCCTGGTTTGTTTAGCTAATTTCAAATTAATTGCGGCACTTGGGGAATTATTAATTACCTAATCAAATAATCACCCAGGCGACTGCAACAGCGCCTCACATCCCCAGGCCCTCCCCAATGGAAACTGCAGCCAGGGATATGTAAATGGAAATTAATTGGTAGGTTCCATTTCTGTTATTTTATTTTGAGTGAAAACAGTCTTGCAGGCCATGACTAGCGCAGCGAAGCGTCTCTGCAACCCACTGCCAGACCCCGATGTCGGCGGTGGGAGAATCATTTCACCTCATTATGCCGCAGGAAGACATTGAATTCTTTCCACGTACCACCTTTTCTAACAAAAACAAAAAAAAGCATCAGCATACATACAGTCTTTAAAAACTCCTTCCCAATTAACCCCTTGTGAATGCTACACTGTTGCTACACTGTTGGGTTGTTATACCCCCAAACACCCCTCCATATCCCCCCAGCACCCTGAACACCCCCCCCCGCGCCTTCACCAGGTAGCCATATTTCAGCCGCCTTATTTACTTTCTCCCTCCCCCCCCGAGATTTATAGAGTGTCCGACACAGTTTAGTATGTGTGCAGTGAGCTGTGCCAACCACGTCATGACAACTCACGCACCGCCACATGCTAAGTGACCAGTCTCACGCACACGGTGCAGGGGCGCCCGGGCAGGCGCACGGTCCCCTCGTCCAATAATAGGAGAGGTATTGAACCCCCCCCAAAAAACACGGTTGGTTGTGGCGTCCCAGGGGTTGTGAGGTGTTGGGGTGACATTGGACCCTGGGGTGTTGGTGTGGGCGGTGGAGAAGAAAGTGAAGCTTGGAAACGGTACCCTGGAGACACCTACTTAGATGTTATTGGTGCGTAGTGTAGTGTGGTGTCCCGCCGATGGACCAGAGCAGAACTGACACACACCACTATCTAATAGAGCGATCGTGTTCCCCATAGATCACCATTACTCCATTACATCATCATCCCTGCTACTTACTGTACACAAGCATCCGTTTAAACCATGTGAGATGGGGCATCACTGTGTTATAACCTTGCAATAACCTTACAATAACCTTGCATTTATGAGTAAAACAAATATACTTTGTTTTTGAACATTATAAATGTTGTTTTCACAAACCAACAGGGGACTGTCAATTTGAACGCTCACTTTACCACAGGCGTGAATACAACTTCGGAGATTACGAATATTAGATCGCTGCCTTTCCTCCTCACCTGTTTCATAAAAATTATGAATGGCTTTGGACAAAAGGTACAAACCTACTGAGATGATGAAGACTCTGGTCTTATGAATATGATTTTAGTACACAGCCTGTAAAGCATATCTTCAAACACATACAGCAAATTCCAAAGAAAACAATGCCAAAATCCGTATGGAACTACTGTGCTATAAAAAGGCACATCAAGTTGTTCTCCCTCTCACTCCGCAGAGCCCCCCCGTTAACCCCTCTGAGATTAAATAAATAGCCATTTGGTCTGAGAACGGACACCTAATTCAATTGGTAAATGTGATCGACTATCTGTAATCTCGTGTAGATAGGCAAGTTATTGTTACTCATTGTTTATTTGCTCCTTATGTAATACTTTTTTATGTTATTTCTCTTTTTTTCTCTCTCCATTGTTGGGAAGGTTCCGTAAGTAAGCATTTCACTGTTAGTTTACCCCTGTTGTTTACGAAGGATGTCACAAATACAATTTGATTTGATTGTACAGTACCTTCTAAAATCATCCATATTTGGCTTTACTTTTGAGGGCTTTGGGTGAACCCAAAGGAGAACAGAGCAAGGTCTCTGTGAGAAGGTAGTAAGATGAACCAGTCCAATATCAGACCCACAAACCCGTCAATTTAGAAATGGAGCTTAACACACCAGGACCTGGAGGGCCACAGGGCCGGCTGACTTTCTGCTATGATTCGCCTTGTAATCACCTGATTAAACATTGATTTATCTATAATTCCTGACTAAATATATATAGGTAAGTATAAATCATGTCTGGTTGATTTTTTTTTCTCAATATAAGATCCCGGTCAGGCCACGGTTAGTGATAAATATGGACCCAGTCAGTCAGTCAGTCAGGCAGGCAATCTTGATCCCAGTTGGCTTATGTGCTGTTGGTGTGTTTTACATAGACCCCTGGGTGTCTGTGTAGACTGTTGACCCGTGTTAGGGAACCCCACAAGCACTGCACCAGGGGGTAGAGGGTAGGCAAGAGGGTAAATGCCCCTAGCTCACCTATACTTGTGCATTGTGTGGCCTTTTTTCACTGAACATGTCGTTAAATTCCATAATAAACCTTGAAATGAAAAATGGATATCAGGTCATGTTTCATTGAGCTGTTGATTGAGTCTGAGGGAGCAAAGTGATATGAATGCCACTTTCCTCTCTCTGCCTCTCCTTCTCCCACTATCTGTCTCTCCTCCCTCACTCTCTCTGTCCATCTCCCTCTGCCTCTCCTTCTCCCGCTATCTGTCTCTCCTCCCTCACTCTCTCTGTCCTTCTCCCTCTGCCTCTCCTTCTCTCTGCTCTTTCTGCCTCTCCCTCTCTCTGCCTCCTTCTCCCTCTCTGCCTTTCCTTCTCCCTCTCTGCCTTTCCTTCTCCCTCTCTGCCTCCTTCTCCCTCTCTGCCTTTCCTTCTCCCTCTCTGCCTTTCCTTCTCCCTCTCTGCCTTTCCTTCTCCCTCTCTGCCTTTCCTTCTCCCTCTCTGCCTCCTTCTCCCTCTCTGCCTTTCCTTCTCCCTCTCTCTGCCTTTCCTTCTCCCTCTCTCTGTCTCTCTCTGCCTCCTTCTCCCTCTCTGCCTCTCCTTCTCCCACTATCTGTCTCTCCTCCCTCACTCTCTCTGTCCATCTCCCTCTGCCTCTCCTTCTCCCGCTATCTGTCTCTCCTCCCTCACTCTCTCTGTCCTTCTCCCTCTGCCTCTCCTTCTCTCTGCTCTTTCTGCCTCTCCCTCTCTCTGCCTCCTTCTCCCTCTCTGCCTTTCCTTCTCCCTCTCTCTGCCTTTCCTTCTCCCTCTCTCTGCCTTTCCTTCTCCCTCTCTCTGCCTCCTTCTCCCTCTCTGCCTTTCCTTCTCCCTCTCTGCCTTTCCTTCTCCCTCTCTCTGCCTCCTTCTCCCTCTCTCTGCCTTTCCTTCTCCCTCTCTCTGCCTTTCCTTCTCCCTCTCTCTGCCTCCTTATCCTTTCTGCCTTTCCTTCTCCCTCTCTGCCTTTCCTTCTCCCTCTCTCTGCCTTTCCTTCTCCCTCTCTCTGCCTTTCCTTCTCCCTCTCTCTGCCTCCTTCTCCCTCTCTGCCTTTCCTTCTCCCTCTCTGCCTTTCCTTCTCCCTCTCTCTGCCTTTCCTTCTCCCTCTCTGCCTTTCCTTCTCCCTCTCTGCCTTTCCTTCTCCCTCTCTGCCTTTCCTTCTCCCTCTCTGCCTTTCCTTCTCCCTCTCTGCCTTTCCTTCTCCGTCTCTCTGCCTCCTTCTCCCTCTCTGCCTTTCCTTCTCCCTCTCTCTGCCTTTCCTTCTCCCTCTCTCTGTCTCTCTCTCTCTCCTTCTCCCTCCCCTCACTCTTATACAGTACACACACCCACACACACAATTTTACTTTCACTTCACATTTTGAATTCAAACATCAACCAAATACTTCCATAGATGTTTCTCGTTTCTCAGCAGTTTGGGCCTATAGATTGCCATTTCAGTCGCCCCATGCATGGCACGCCATGATTTTTCCAAAGTTTGTGTTTTTTCATCGTGGCCCTCCATGCATCCAGACTCTGCTCGGTACCCTCAATTTCACTGTCTGGCTCAGCAGAAAGTCCACCTTAAGAGCACTTAATTTCCAATTAGAAGGCGAGGCCACCCAGACGATTACTCAAGGCATTACTGCTGTTATTGTGGCTGATGTGAGGTGATGTATTTGTGCCGGCCCAGCAAGGTGAGTTATGCCGTGTGGAGCCTGGATCCTGTCGCTGGGGAGGAAAGCCATTACTCAGAGGCCAGAATTGTTTCCTTCGGACAATCCATTTTCCTCTGAGCCACCCACTGGAAATATGTTGGTGCTGGCTGTTTGGGTTGAAGGAGACAGAGGGAGACTGAGAGGAAGAACTATAGCAGGAGAAAGAGAGGGCGAGAAAAAGAGAGACCTCTGGAAGATTTAAATTAGTCACGGAGAGGCCTACCTCGCTCTAATGCTGGCCGACCTCAGTTGTCCCCCTGACACACATCCCCAATCCCTCTCTATGCCTCTCCCTCTCTCCTTCTTTCTCTCACTCCTAGTGACAGTTCAGACTTGCCTTTTCTCTACAGCGGAGAGAAAGGAGGGGACGTCTTGTTCAAACAAACAGGGGTCCATGTGGTTCGTGGAGGGTGGCGACGTGTCATAATAAACTCCGGCTCCTGGCCGATGTTAACATGGGAGGAATTACTACACATAGGGCCAGTGCGGCTGCGTTGGTTGCCGCGGTAACCAGACAACAATACACGGTCAGAACAGTGGAGTGACAGGAGCTAGACCTCCCCCCCTGACAATGACAGACATCTGTTTTGTCTAGGTCATCTGTAAATAACATCTGTACAACAAACTAGAGGAGAACTGAAAAATGAAATCGAGAAAAATGCAAAGCAAGGCTGTGGTGCTGTTTTGTGGTATTGAAAGCCCTCCAGTAATCATATGAGTCAGTGGCAGTGTGTGCATGTGGTTTGTTCCTCTATTGTTTTGTGTGTGTGTGTGTGTGTGTGTGTGTGTGTGTGTGTGTGTGTGTGTGTGTGTGTGTGTGTGTGTGTGTGTGTGTGTGTGTGTGTGTGTGTGTGTGTGTGTGTGTGTGTGTGTGTGCGCGCGAGAGTGTGTGTTTGTGCGTACTGTATATACTGTATGTGAGTGCCTGCTGTGTATGTGTGTCCGAATTGGCTAACGAATTGGCTAACGTTTCCGACAAGGTGGGACAGGAGCAGCGTGGGTAATTTACGAAGCCCCCGGTTCTTGTATCCCACGGTAACCTGAGTACTCAGGACGCCCGGGTCCCAGAGTCTGAGTCACCCTGTTGAACATGGATAATGCTGTGTGAAGTGAGGTAAATGCTCGGCCACATTCAGTAATGAGGGGAGAGAGGTGACAGTGGTGCCAAAGAGTTAGTGTTGCTACAGCTCCCATTCATGCTTGGCGTCTCCATACTTGGTATCCAGGGCATCTAAAGCCCTTTGAGTAAGATGTGACAAACAACCTAGCTAGTCAAATGACGATATGCATGACACTAAACTGCACTCCTGGATTAAATGTACAATTGAAAGTCTTATTATTGATCATTTGATCTGAGACTCCCTCTGATATGGGCAAAAAGGGCAGACACTAAATAAAGGTGTAGGCCTAACACTCTTACACTGTTCAACTCCACTTTTTCCATGTCTCCATCTCTCTCCTGCACCCACACCCACTCCTCTTTCGCACTTCACATTTGAGAAATGAATCTGTCATTCTTAAAAGTGTTTCCCAATCCCAAAACCAAACATTGGATTCATTCGCTATTCCATTCGCTGAATGAGACCTCATAAATCCTTGATCATTTCACCAACCCCCCCCCCCATTCTGAAAAAAATACAAATCTAACTTTTTCCACCAAAAAAGTATTCTGTTGCTGTTGGCTACTCTTTTCAGGCCATTATTTGACAAATTTAAAGTTCCCAACCTCTTCCTTACTTTAATAACTTTAAATTATATCAGGTCTCCAAACCTCAGTATTGAGTTTAGGGTTTTGCTTTGCTTTCGGGGTGCTTGTACGGGGGTGCCTGAGGGTCTTTCCCCATCGAACAGAGGAGAAGGGAAGACAAGAGCAGTAGCTGACAGAGATGACCTCCCAGGTAATTACATCCAAAACAGAAGAGAAAATAAAGGGATAAAAATGAGGGGTGTAATTAAGCCCTTATCCCTTACAGTGTGGGTTATGTAGTGTGACAGTAGCTATTGCCTTTCTCTAATTTAAAAAATTGATTTTCATGACACTGATATTAAGAAATGCATTTCATTAACTTCCTTTGACCTGTTACAGTTTTTCGCAATTGCTAAAACACTAAAACCCATTGGCTGAACAAAGTTCTCAGTTGCCTGGACTCATTTAGCTAATTATGCAGTCATGATAAAACGCAATTTGCAGATCTCACTTAGACTTTTCAGCAAAACTCCAAACACATTCTCATTCTCAAAACACATTCTGCACTCTAATGCACACGTCATCCATACTGGTAAACACAAGTGGCAACAATCAAATACAAATAGAGAACATATGTCATTGATTGAACACAACCACTCAAAATGGATTTAACCTATTTCAAATGATGTGACACAACCAATATAAGCCAGTTCAGAGAGCAAACAGTTTGTTGAAGATGGGAAGGAGAAGGTCTGAGAATGGATACTGTAGTACAGTGTATTGTAGGCTGTATACTGTACAATGGACTAATTGTATGGCCCTGAACATTGTGCTTTCCATTTATTAACAGTACTGACTGTTCAATAGATTTTGACTGGTTGCAGGTTCATATCAACAAAGAACAAGAATTACAGTATCACAGAGACAAAGGACAAGATTGTGAGATGCAGGGTACAGTACTGTAAAAATAGGGGTACAAGGAGGAGGAAGAACAAAAAACAAAATTGCAAAGAACAAAGCAGAGTAGTAATTTCGGATCAATTTTGAGCTACTATGATAGAACATGTTTTCGTTCATCAAAAGACAATGATGGAAAAATATGAATATATATTTTGATTAAAAATGTACTTCTCCCTGAGAATTGTATGTTTTGAACAATGTGTATTCGATTTTTCGGTGTATTGTTTACTGACTGCTTGAGAGTGTATATCATTTTGATCACTTTGTTTATGATTTGAGAGCAGTGTTTGATTTTGAACACAGGTAAAACTGTTTTGAGGCGAATGTTTCATTTTGCAAGAGGAGTCCGAGATTATGTAAATAGTGCTTGAAGATGACGTTTTGTGTTTAATGTTTTCAGGAAATGGAGCAAGGTTTCAGAAATTGTGTTTTAGCAATTGAGAAAAACTGTAATACCTCACCAGAGACAATGTGGTGGAGGGTAGAGTCTGTGTGTGTGTTTGTGTGTGAGAGAGAGAGAGAGAGAGAGAGAGAGAGAGAGAGAGAGAGAGAGAGAGAGACACACAAAGAGAGAGAGAGACACACACAAAGAGAGAGAGAGACACACACAAAGAGAGAGAGAGAGGCACACAACAAAGAGAGAGAGAGAGAAAGAGACACACACAGAGAGGGAGAGAGACACACAGAGAGAGAGAGAGAGAGACACACAAAGAGAGAGAGAGAGACACACACAAAGAAAGAGAGAGAGAGAGAGAGAGACACACACACACAGAGAGAGAGACACACACACACACACAAAGAGAGAGAGAGAGACACACACAAAGAGAGAGAGAGAGACACACAAAGAGAGAGAGAGAGAGAGAGAGAGAGAGAGAGAGAGAGAGAGAGAGAGAGAGAGAGAGAGAGAGAGAGAGAGACACACACACAAAGAGAGAGACAAAGAGACAAAGAGAGAGAGAGTGAGAGATGTCTGGGTGGTTTTCGTCCTAAACAGTTATAACCAGCCCAACCTTGTATGTTAAGATAAGATCTCCTTGCTACAAATAAATACCCATTTGATTTTTCCACATGACTAATAATTTTACCATGCTCTCTGCATGTGCTTACCCTACAAATGGACTGATTTCCAGATTATACAAATGTGACCGACCGGCTCGATTCGGTCTTATGTAGCAGAATTTAAAATGAGGTTGTTTGTTTTTACATTGGATAAAAGTAGAGACATCGAGCTAGAAAATGGTATATCATACACTACAGTTAGGGAACAATGGGAAAGTAATTCTGCTTTGACAGTTGATAAGCTTGTAACCCCACATCGCCTACCGGAGAGAGTTTCTTTGACTACACCCATTCAGCATTATTCACACCCTCTTAAGCCTTAGCCCCACCCATTACTTTAAGGTATGGTAGTGTACAACCAAAGATTTCAAGACTAAAGGCTGGTTTACTACGCCTATCGACATGTTTGTCAAAACAAATTGTCAGCCACCCTAGTCAGACTGTTCTCTCTGCTACCGCATTGCAAGTGGTACCGGAACGCCAGGTCGAGGTCCAAAAGGCTTCTACCCTCAAGCAGTAAGACTGCTGAACAGCTAATCAAAGGGCTACCCAGACACCTCTTTTACACTGCTGCTGCTCTCATTTTATTATCAATGCATAGTCACTTTAACTCTACCTACATGTACATAATTACCTCAACTAACCGATGCCCCCGCACATTGACTCTGTACCGGTACCCCCTGTATATAGCCTCCACATTGACTTAGTACCGGTACCCCCTGTATATAGCCTCCACATTGACTTAGTACCGGTACCCCCTGTATATAGCCTCCACATTGACTTAGTACCGGTACCCCCTGTATATAGCCTCCACATTGACTTAGTACCGGTACCCCCTGTATATAGCCTCCACATTGACTTAGTACCGGTACCCCCTGTATATAGCCTCCACATTGACTTAGTACCGGTACCCCCTGTATATAGCCTCCACATTGACTTAGTACCGGTACCCCCTGTATATAGCCTCCACATTGACTTAGTACCGGTACCCCCTGTATATAGCCTCCACATTGATTTAGTACCTGTACCCCCTGTATATATCCTCCACATTGACCTGTATATATCCTCCACATTGACTCTGTACTGGTACCCCCTGTGTATTGCCTCCACATTGACTCAGTACCGGTACCCCCTGTATATAGCCTCCACATTGACTTAGTACTGGTACCCCCTGTATATAGCCTCCACATTGACTTAGTACCGGTACCCCCTGTATATAGCCTCCACATTGACTTAGTACTGGTACCCCCTGTATATAGCCTCCACATTGACTTAGTACCGGTACCCCCTGTATATAGCCTCCACATTGACTTAGTACCGGTACCCCCTGTATATAGCCTCCACATTGACTTAGTATCTGTACCCCCTGTATATATCCTCCACATTGACTCTGTACTGGTACCCCTGTGTATTGCCTCCACATTGACTCAGTACCGGTACCCCTGTATATAGCCTCCACATTGATTTAGTACCTGTACCCCCTGTATATAGCCTCCACATTGACTTAGTACCGGTACCCCCTGTATATAGCCTCCACATTGACTTAGTACCGGTACCCCCTGTATATAGCCTCCACATTGACTTAGTACCGGTACCCCCTGTATATAGCCTCCACATTGACTTAGTACCGGTACCCCCTGTATATAGCCTCCACATTGACTTAGTACCGGTACCCCTGTATATAGCCTCCACATTGACTTAGTACCGGTACCCCTGTATATAGCCTCCACATTGACTTAGTACCGGTACCCCCTGTATATAGCCTCCACATTGACTTAGTACCTGTACCCCCTGTATATATCCTCCACATTGACTCTGTACTGGTACCCCCTGTGTATATCCTCCACATTGACTCAGTACCGGTACCCCCTGTATATAGCCTCCACATTGATTTAGTACCTGTACCCCCTGTATATAGCCTCCACATTGACTTAGTACCAGTACCCCCTGTATATAGCCTCCACATTGACTTAGTACCGGTACCCCCTGTATATAGCCTCCACATTGACTTAGTACTGGTACCCCCTGTATATAGCCTCCACATTGACCCCCTGTATATAGCCTCCACATTTAGTACCGGTACCCCCTGTATATAGCCTCCACATTGACTTAGTACCGGTACCCCCTGTATATAGCCTCCACATTGACTTAGTACCTGTAGCCCCTGTATATATCCTCCACATTGACTTAGTACCTGTACCCCCTGTATATATCCTCCACATTGACTCTGTACTGGTACCCCCTGTATATAGCCTCCACATTGACTTAGTACCGGTACCCCCTGTATATAGCCTCCACATTGACTTAGTACCGGTACCCCCTGTATATAGCCTCCACATTGACTTAGTACCGGTACCCCTGTATATAGCCTCCACATTGACTTAGTATCTGTACCCCTGTATATATCCTCCACATTGACTTCTGTACTGGTATATCCTCCACATTGACTCTGTACTGGTACCCCTGTATATAGCCTCCACATTGACTCAGTACCGGTACCCCCTGTATATAGCCTCCACATTGATTTAGTACCTGTACCCCTGTATATAGCCTCCACATTGACTTAGTACCGGTACCCCTGTATATAGCCTCCACATTGACTTAGTACCTGTACCCCCTGTATATAGCCTCCACATTGACTTGTACTGGTACCCCTGTGTATTGCCTCCACATTGACTCAGTACCGTACCCCTATATAGCCTCCACATTGACTTAGTACCTGTACCCCCTGTATATAGCCTCCACATTGACTTAGTACCGGTACCCCCTGTATATAGCCTCCACATTGACTTAGTACCGGTACCCCCTGTATATAGCCTCCACATTGACTTAGTACCGGTACCCCCTGTATATAGCCTCCACATTGACTTAGTACCGGTACCCCTTGTATATAGCCTCCACATTGACTTAGTACCTGTACCCCCTGTATATATCCTCCACATTGACTCTGTACTGGTACCCCTGTATATAGCCTCCACATTGACTCAGTACCGGTACCCCCTGTATATAGCCTCCACATTGACTTAGTACTGGTACCCCCTGTATATAGCCTCCACATTGACTTAGTACCGGTACCCCCTGTATATAGCCTCCACATTGACTTAGTACTGGTACCCCCTGTATATAGCCTCCACATTGACTTAGTACCAGTACCCCCTGTATATAGCCTCCACATTGACTTAGTACCGGTACCCCCTGTATATAGCCTCCACATTGACTTAGTACTGGTACCCCCTGTATATAGCCTCCACATTGACTTAGTACCGGTACCCCCTGTATATAGCCTCCACATTGACTTAGTACCGGTACCCCCTGTATATAGCCTCCACATTGACTTAGTACCTGTAGCCCCTGTATATATCCTCCACATTGACTTAGTACCTGTACCCCCTGTATATATCCTCCACATTGACTCTGTACTGGTACCCCCTGTATATAGCCTCCACATTGACTTAGTACCGGTACCCCCTGTATATAGCCTCCACATTGACTTAGTACCGGTACCCCCTGTATATAGCCTCCACATTGACTTAGTACCGGTACCCCCTGTATATAGCCTCCACATTGACTTAGTATCTGTACCCCCTGTATATATCCTCCACATTGACTCTGTACTGGTACCCCCTGTGTATTGCCTCCACATTGACTCAGTACCGGTACCCCCTGTATATAGCCTCCACATTGATTTAGTACCTGTACCCCCTGTATATAGCCTCCACATTGACTTAGTACCGGTACCCCCTGTATATAGCCTCCACATTGACTTAGTACCGGTACCCCCTGTATATAGCCTCCACATTGACTTAGTACCGGTACCCCCTGTATATAGCCTCCACATTGACTTAGTACCGGTACCCCCTGTATATAGCCTCCACATTGACTTAGTACCGGTACCCCCTGTATATAGCCTCCACATTGACTTAGTACCGGTACCCCCTGTATATAGCCTCCACATTGACTTAGTACCGGTACCCCTTGTATATAGCCTCCACATTGACTTAGTACCTGTACCCCCTGTATATATCCTCCACATTGACTCTGTACTGGTACCCCCTGTGTATTGCCTCCACATTGACTCAGTACCGGTACCCCCTGTATATAGCCTCCACATTGACTTAGTACTGGTACCCCCTGTATATAGCCTCCACATTGACTTAGTACCGGTACCCCTGTATATAGCCTCCACATTGACTTAGTACCGGTACCCCTGTATATAGCCTCCACATTGACTTAGTACCTGTACCCCCTGTATATATCCTCCACATTGACTTAGTACCATTGACTTACCCCCCCTGTATATATCCTCCACATTGACTTAGTACCGGTACCCCTGTATATAGCCCCCACATTGACTTAGTACCTGTACCCCCTGTATATATCCTCCACATTGACTATGTCCTGGTACCCCCTGTGTATTGCCTCCACATTGACTCAGTACCGGTACCCCCTGTATATAGCCACGCTATTGTTATTTTACTGCTGCCTTTTCTTTATTTGTTACTTTTATTTTCAATTTTTTACTTATCTATATTTACCTAACACTTGTTTTTTCTTAAATTCTTAAAGCATTGTTGGTTAAGGGCTTGTAAGTAAACATTTCACTGTCTAACCTGTCTGGAAGTAGTTGGCAAATTAGTAAAGATTGGTCAGATCAACCCTTAAAGAGATGGGTGGGGCTAAGGCTTAAGAGGGTTTGAACAATGCTGAATGGGTGTAGACAAAGAAGGGCTCTCTAACAGTAGTACCAAAACATTGAAAGACGGTTTTCTCAAAAGTGAGTTTACAAGTTGATCAACTTTCAAAGCAGAATTACTTTCCCATTGTTTCCTCAAATGCAGTATATGATATGATATACCGTTTTGTAGCTCTGAGTCTTTACTTTTATCCAATGTAAAAAACAGAAATGCAAATGTTGCTACATAAGATCGAATCCAGGTGGTGAGTCACATATGTCAATCTAGCAAACCAGGCAACTAAAATTAATTTTTTAAACAATGTTTTGGTTCGTTTCTAGCTAGCTAACAAGTGGAGCAGCGGTCTAAGGCATTGCATCTCAGTGCTAGAGGTGTCACTACAGACCCAGGTTAGATTCCAGGCTATATCACAACTGGCCGTGATTGGGAGTCCCATAGGGACACAATTGGCTCATGTCGTCCTGGTTAGGGTTTGGCCGGAAAGGCCATCGTTGCAATTAATAATTTGTTCTTAACTGACTTGCCTTGTTAAATAAAAGTTAGCTGGCTAGCCAGTCCAAATAATGACCATGTCATACAGCTGACAACATCTTAACTATAGCTCATTTGTATTCCTTATTACATGAAAAGAAACTCACAACAAGATCATTATTTATAAGTTAACGATAGGCTAATTACAGAAAATTGCTTACCGTTGTGGGTGTTTATTTTATTTATTTTTTATTTCACCTTTATTTATCCAGGTAGGCCAGTTGAGAACAAGTTCTCATTTACAACTGCGACCAGGCCAAGATAAAACAAAGCAGTGTGACAAAACAACAACACAGAGTTACACATGGGATAAACAAACATACAGTCAATAACACAGTAGAAAAATCTGTAGTTGTGTGCAAATTAAGTAAGGAGGTAAGGCAGTAAATAGGCCAACGGTGGCAAAGTAATGACAATTTATGAATTTAGTGATAAATATGCAGATGAGGATGTGCAAGTAGAAATACTGGTGTGTAAAAGAGCAGAAAAACAAAAACAAATATGAGGATGAGGTAGGTAGTTGGTTGCATGGGCTATTTACAGATGGGCTGTGTACAGCTGCAGTGATCTGTAAGCTGCTCTGATAGCTGATGCTTAAAGTTAGTGAGGGAGATATACAGTAAGTCTCCAACTTCAGTGATTTTGGCAATTTGTTCCAATCATTGGTAACACAGAACTGGAAGGAAAGGCAGCCAAACGAGGTGTTGGTTTTGGGGATGACCAGTGAAATACACCTGCTGGAGCGCATGCTATAGATGGGTGTTGCTATGGTCACCAACGAGCTGAGATAAGGCAGAGCTTAACCTAGCAAAGACTTATAGATGACCTGGTGCCAATGGGTTTGGCGACGAATATGTAGCAAGGACCAGCCAACGAGAGCATTCAGGTCGCAGTGGTGGGTAGTATATGGGGCTTTGGTTATCAATCGGATGGCGCTGTGATAGACTGCATCCAATTTGCTGAGTAGAGTGTTGTAGGCTATTTTGTAAATGACATCGCCGAAGTCAAGGATCAGTAGGATAGTCATTTTTACGAGGGTATGTTTGGCAGCATGAGTGAAGGAGTCTTTGTTGTGAAATAGGAAGCTGATTCTAGATTTAACGTTTGGATTGGAGATGCTTAATGTGAGTCTGGAAGGAGAGTTTACAGTCTAGAAAGACACCTAGGTATTTATAGTTGTCCACATATTCTAAGTCAGAACCATCCAGAGTAGTGATGCTAGTTGGGCGGGCGGGTGCAGGCAGCGATCGATTGAAGACCATGCATTTAGTTTTACTAACATTTAAGAGCAGTTGGAGGCCACGGAAGGAGTGTTGTATGGCGTTGAAGCTCGTTTGGAGGTTTGTTAGCACAGTGTCTAAAGAAGGGCCAGATGTGTACAGAATGGTGTTGTCTGCATAGAGGTGGATTGAAGAATCACCCGCAGCAAGAGCGACATCGGCCTGAGAGTTGAACCCTGTGGCACCCCAATGGAGACTGCCAGAGGTCCGGACAACAGGCCCTCCTATTTGACTCTCTGAACTGTATCTGAGAAGTAGTTAGTGAACCATGCGAGGCAGTCATTAGAGAAACCAAGACTGTTGAGCCTGCCAATAAGAATACAGTGATTGACAGAGTCGAAAGCCTTGGCCAGGTCGATGAAGACGGCTGACAGTACTGTCTTTTATCGATGGTGGTTATGATATCGTTTAGGACCTTGAGCGTGGCTGAGGTGCACCCGTGACCAGCTCGGAAACCAGATTGCATAGCAGAGAAGGTAAGTTGGGATTCGAAATGGTCGGTGATATTTTTGTTCACTTGGCTTTCGAAGTCTTTAATGAAGGCAGGGCAGGATGGATATAGGTCTATAACAGTTTGGATCTAGAGTGTCTCTCCCGGTGTGACGAAAGAATAGCAGGGCATTCTACCGGAATGCTTTTTTTACTTGGACTGCCTAACATTTGTCACATACACAGGATACAAAATGTGTAAACGGTACCGTGAAATGGTTACTTGCATAGTGGAGTCTTTTGTTTAAACAATGAACCATAATCCCAACTCATAAGGTTACTAACCTGCATGAATCTACAGGTATCTGAAGCTAACCAACTATCTAGGTTCAATGTTAGCTAGCTAGCTAACCTTAGGCTATAACTATCAATGCAAATGGTTTTGATATATGATTAATATTACTACACAGATCACACACATATGTTAGCTAGCGAGCCAGTCAGCTAACATTAGCTAGCTATCTAACAGTACGCTTTAACTTGCAATGAAAATGATTTTCTGACCACATTTGAAATGTATAATATCTGAAAATGTAGCTAGCTAGACTCTCTTACCCGTATACATGGATGAGCACTTCTCCCTCTCTGTCACAGATGTCATGATTGCCCTTAGTTTGAAAATGAAATCCGGAAACAGGTGTTTTATACAGCAGCCTTCTCTTTTCGACTCCACATTTGCAATTAAACGCCTTCATTTTCCCCATCTCCTTAGCTATCACACTCTGCTTCCACCAGACATTCCAGTGATTTCAAAACTCGGTGCAGAGCCTTAGCAAGACTTTTTCAGTTCTTCGTGATATCTTTCCAAAAAGACACTTTAGAAAGGATTACCTACACAATCTAAGCAGCTCATGTTATAGACAGAAGGGTGCAACATGGCAGACCAATCTGAACTCATATCTCGGCATGTCCAGCCCATTCATTATCTCAGCCAATCATGGCTATCAGGAAGGTACATGAAAGTTCACATGTTCCAGAAGGCATTTATGACAACAAAAAAAACACAGTTCGATTTTTGGAGAAAACAAATAACATTCAAACGCCTCTCTTGTGAATTAGTGAAGTAAGCCATACGCCTAAATTCCTGAAAAGACTCACAAATGGCCTGCATGCTCCCAACATGTCTCCTCATCCACTAATGTACCTCTGGCCTATGTTAGGCCTGTCTGAGAGGTAAACACATCATGGTGTCGGAGGGAACCACGGGTTAGATACGAGCAGCTGGTTAGAAAGGGTCACATGAGACTTAATAATGGAACAAGTTAGAGACTGATTATTTCATAGACCCTCTCAACCCTATCCCTTGTGTTTACCCCTCCCCATGAGGTAAAGTGTGATATACCAATGACATAGTGGTAAGGTCAGAATTAAATTAATATTAGTTACGGGAAAGTTGACATAAATAAATAATACAGTGTCCATATTTGGACAGCCTCAGTCTGAACAGGACATGTGTCATTATCATTGCTGTTATTGAACCAAAAGAAAAATGGACCCAGCAGACTGGGAAAATTCCCAGAACATTAGCTAAGATGTTCATTTAAGTTCTAGTTGGGGTTTTATCTAACATTAGGATGATAACCTCCCCAAAACATTCAAACAAAGTTAATTATAACAAAATATTTTTCACATTTTTTTATGTTTTAAATCAAATATCCTAGGAATGTTCTCCTTACATTCACTAAAAGGCTCTGCACAACATCTGTGACAACCACCACAGAACATTCCCCCAAAGGTTCTCATTAGGTTACCAGGTAATGTCATAACACAATGTACTAGTAATGTTTTCCCAGCAAAACCCAATTGGTTGTGTGAAAGTTCCCAGAACCATCTTTAGAGTTGGGGCACATGTTTTCATATCACAAAAACTGTCCAGTCGTGCTGATGATCATAACATTGTTGTATTCAGACCCTTTTCTCAGTACTTTGTTAAAATAGTGGGTCCCCCATGGGACGGTTGAGCTAAAGTAGGCTAATGTGATAAGCATGAGGTTGTAAGTAACAAGAACATTTCCCAGGACAAAGACATATCTGATATTGACAGAAAGGTTCAATTCTTGTTAATCTAACTGCACTGTCCAATTTACAGTAGCTATTAAAATGAAATAATACCATGCTATTGTTTGAGGAGAGTGCACAGTTATGAACTTGAAAAGTTATTAATAAACCAATTAGTCACATTTGGGCAGTCTTGATACAACATTTTGAACAGAAATGCAATGGTTCATTGGATCAGTCTAAACTTTGCACATACACATACACCGTCTAGTGGCCAAAATCTAAATTGCGACTGGGCTGGAATAATATATTATGGCCTTTCTCTTGGACTTCAAAGATGATGGTACAATTGTTTTTTTTTAACTATTGCTTTTTTCTTTGTATTTTCTTTTACCAAATCGAATGTGTTATATTATCATACATTATTTTCGCATTTCCACAAACTTCAAAGTGTTTCCTTTCAAAAGGTATCAAGATTATGCATATCCTTGCTTCAATGCCTTAGTTACAGGCAGTTAGATTTGGGTCACATCCTTTTTTTTGGCGACATTTGAAAAAACGGGTCAGATCCTTAAGAAGCACCTTTGGCAGTGTTTACAGCCTCGAGACGACTTGGGTATGATGCTACAAGCTTGGCACACCTGTATTTAGAGAGTTTCTTTCTTTGCTGATCGTCTCAAGCTCTGTAAGATATGATGGGGAGCGTCACTGCGTCCTCGCTCTGGTTGGGTCACTCAAGAACATTCAGAAACTTGTCCCGAAGCCTCTCCTGCATTGTCTTGGTTGTGTGCTTAGGGTCTTTGTCCTGTTGGAAGGTGAACCTTGGCCCCAGTCTGAGGTCCTGAGAGCTCTGGAGCAGGTTTTTTTCAAGGATCTCTTTGTACTTTGCTCTGTTCATCTTTCCCTCGATCCTGACTAGTCTCCCAGCCCCTACCACTTAAAAACATTCCCACAGTATGATGCTGCCACCAATCAATCAATCAAATATATTTATAAAGCCATTTTTACATCAGCCGATGTCACAAAGTGCTGTACAGAAAACCAGCGAAAAACTCCAAACAGCAAACAATGCAGATGTAGAAGCACGGTGGCTAGGAAAAACTCCCTAGAAAGGCCAGAATCCTAGGAAGAAACCTAGAGAGGAACCAGGCTCTTCTGGCTGTGCTGGGTGGAGAGTATAACAGAACATGGCCAATATGTTCAGAAAATAATAATCACAGTGGTTGTAGAGGGTGCAACAGGTCAGCATCTCAGGAGTAAATGTCAGTTGGCTTTTCATAGCCGGTCATTCAGAGTTACAGACAGCAGGTGCGGTAGAGAGAGGGTCCAAAACAGCAGGTCCGGGACAAGGTAGCACATCCAGTGAACAGGTCAGGAACAGAACAGGCCATGCTTCACCGTAGGGATGGTGTCAGGTTTCCTCCAGACGTGACGCTTTGCATTCAGACCAAATAGTTCAATATTGGTTTCATCAGACCCGAAAATCTTGTTTCTCATGGTCTAAGAGTATTTAGGTGCCTTTTGGCAAACTCCAAGCAGGCTGTCATGTGCCTTTTACTGAGGAGTGGATTCCGTCTGGCCACTCTACCATAAAGGCATGATTGGTGGAGCGTTGCAGAGATGGTTATCCTTCTGGAAGAGTCTCCCATCTCCACAGAGGAACTCTGGAGCAATGCCAGAGTGACTATCAGGCTCCCCTGATTTCTCATTTTGGCCGGGCGGTCTGTTGGTCTTGGTGATTCCAAACTTCTTCAATTTACAAACGATGGAGACCACTGTGTTCTTGGGGACCTTCAATGCTGCAGACATTTTTTGGTACCCTTCCCAAGATCTGTACCTTGACATAATCCTGTTTCGGAGCTCTACGGACAATTCCTTCGACTTCATGGCTTGGGTTTTGCTCTGACATGCACTGTTAACTGTGGGACCTTATATAGACAGGTGTTTGCCTTTTCAAATTATGTTGTAATTAAGTTGTAGAAACATCTCAAGGAGGAGCAATGGAAACAGGAGCTCAATTTCGAGTCTCATAGCAAAGAGTCTGAATACATATGTAAATAAGGAATTTCTGTTTTTTGTTTTTTTATAATTTGACAAAACTGTTTTCCCTTTGTAATTATTGGGTATTGTGTGCATATATTTATTTTTATTTAATACATTTTAGAATAAGGCTGTAATGTATCAAAATGTGGCAAAAGTCTGGGGTCTGAATACTTTCCGAATGCACTGTATATGAAGATAGTTTCATGCCTAAAATAAGATAATAATTACATGTAAAATATATATATATCTCTATAAGGATCGGACTGACACTTCAGAACAAACTTCCTTTGTATTTTTTTATTTTTACTATCTGAGTCTTTTATTATTTGGATTTCTATTGGCTCTACCTTATGGGGTCATACAATTCTAAATCAAATAGCTAAATGATCCTTGATATGATAATCTTAAAACAATTCCCTATGTTAACTTACAACCCCCCCTCCCTGGCTCAGAGAGGGCTAAGATGTAACAATGCACCCAATATAATTCCTACTTTGAGACGCTTGATATGATCCGAAAAGAAAAAGGTCCTAGATGGTCCTAGATCAGAACTCATAGTCTAGAAAATATGGGCCCAGAAGTACACAGCATATAAAGAGGATGGGTGACGTGATGGGGCATAACCCAGTTACTGATATTTCCCTGTGTTAGTTAGGTCTAAGAAGGCTAAAAATGAAGCATGGAATTCCATATTGACCATACTCCCATGTCTATACACTAAAAAGAAGATATACAAGTGCTTCTCAGGTGGCACAGAGGATTAAAGACTTGGATTGGGAACCAAATGTTGCAGATTTTCAATATACACACTTAATACATTGTCAATATATTAAGTGTAAAAAAATATTGTTTTGGCTGTTCAAATGTCATTTCTCAATGTTATGAGGACCTCCAAGACAAGATAACATTTATTTTGTGTGAACATCATTTCAATATTATGTTAAACCTAAAACACATATGCTATGAACATCATATAAACTAACTTATTTGGAAATTGTGGAACATTGTGCAACATTATGGGAATGTTCTGTGCAACCTATGTGAATATTCTTGCAACATCCCATACAACTCCCATAACTTCAGTACGTTTTCTGGGAACCTTTAAATAACTTGGACCAGGTGCTGTCAACATTCTTACAGCATTATAGGAATGTCATGTGCAACTTACCTTACACATTTTATTAACGTCTTCACTTTTCCCACAACCTAATTAAATGTTCTGGGAACCTTTAAATAACTTAGTAAGGCTGCTCTGTCAACGTCCTTGCAACATTAAAGGATGTTTTTTTCTTACGTTTTTGTGTTTTGGGAACTTATCTCATCATATGCTCACAATGTTCCCACAACCTAAAGAAACATTCTGGGAACCTTTAAATAACAGACAAAATGTGCCCTGGGAATGTTCTTGCAACATCAGGCAAATCTTTTTAGCACCCTTAAAGAAACATTGTACAATTATCTGCACAACTGGACAGTTGTTGTGTTTTGGGAACATATCTTGTGTGATGTGTTCACAATGTTCTCACCAAATTGTTTCCACAACCTAATGAAACATTCTGGGAACCTTTAAATAAAATATTACATGTGTTCTAGGAACGTTCTTGCCTCGTCACGCGAATGTGTTATACAAACATTCTATAATGATTAGCACGACACGATAGTTTTTGTGTTAGGAGGACATTTGCCATGACCTAACAAATTATCTGGGAACTTTTTGGTTTGCTGGGGACATTGAAGTCATTGTGTAGCAACAGACTATAGAGTATAGAGCCTAAGGGAGTCTGATTAATTAAAAATAATACGAACGTAGGGAAAAGTCTGGATGTAAAGCTATGGCTTTTCAGTGCTATCAAGGGAAATGGAACAGCCCATTGACAAGCATCCTGTGGGGTTTCTTGTGAGATGGGCATGCATACTGTATGGGTTAGCTCTGCTGTGCCGACAGACTATTAAAAGGGAGTGCATTTATAACTCCCTGTTTGCTTTTTACAGATTGTGAATTTGGTTGCTCAGAGTTTCGGGTTTTGGTCACAGAGGGCCTGTTTTCTGTCCATAAATCTCACAGCCAAGATTTCTTTTTTCTTTTTATAAACATGATCATATTGCTCCAGCCAATATAGGATTAAGACCGTTTAATGTACATGTTCAGTTTCTGACTAAATATTTGTGCGCTTCGTTTCCCCGGTAACAAGGCCTACATTTCCATTTCTCATTTATTTCATGTCTCGTACATTTATTTTGGTAAATATTCTTGGAAATGATTTTGGTTGAAACATCAATGTAAATGTCATAGAAATCTGTCAAAGTATTATTGACCGACTGTTCTCCACCGCGTTTCGCTAACATTAACCAGATACAACCGACTAAATCCAACAATAGACCTCTATCCCATTATAGAAAAAAAGAGACCCATCCGAGGTCACTCCAGTTCAGTTGCTACCTCCCTCCTACCTTAAACTTGCACAAACACACCTTGGGTTTGTCTCGCTAGCTCCCTCTCCCCTCACTGTTGAGAACGTTCGGTTTGTGTTGATTTTGTGGTTTCCCAAATTGGATCCTGGCTCTGCAAGGCTTACGTTTCCATGGAGACTCTAGGCCTTATCTGCTAGGAGGTTTCTGGAACCCGAACAACAAGGTCTTTCACTTGTGTTTGACTTTCCACAGGCATGTCATTTCCAGCATAGAAGCAATAAATACAAATGTGTAAATATAGAAAATATAAATATATACAGTAAAAGTTACAGGCTACTACAAATATGTTCTATGGGGGTGTATATGGATGTATGCCTTTCTGTGTGGTGCCATGTG
Organism: Oncorhynchus gorbuscha; assembly: GCF_021184085.1. Taxonomy (NCBI): domain Eukaryota; kingdom Metazoa; phylum Chordata; class Actinopteri; order Salmoniformes; family Salmonidae; genus Oncorhynchus; species Oncorhynchus gorbuscha. The sequence goes on from NC_060179.1 coordinate 51,518,251, forward strand.
CTGTTTTAGCAGTTGTTGCAGTGGCACATTTAGATATACAGTGAGCTCCAAAATCATTGGGACAGTGACAATGTTTTTATTGTTTTGACAAAAAAATGTCAAAACATTTTTGACATTACATTAGAACGTTAGTGTATTTTCATCCATATTGGGTGAACCGTTTAGAAATTACAGCACTGTGCGTTCATAGTCCCCCCATTTTAGGGGACCAAAGTATTTGGACAAATTCACTTGTATGTGTAATAAAGCAGTACAAACGTGTAATATTTGGTCCCACATTCACAGCACGCAATGACTACATCAAGCTTGTAACTCTACAAATTGGTTGGATACATTTGCTGTTTGTATTGGCTTTGTTCCATTTTCTTTAGAAAGTTACAAAGGTATAAATATCATACCCCCCCCCAAAAAAAGATAACCTCGTCTGTTATTTATCTGCCAGGTCACCCATGGTACAAGTCAGTATTCGACGTCCATCGTTGCCCCTAGTTGCCAGATGAACTGGCAACTAGGGGCAACAGCGAGCGCTGTTACCTTCAAGTACAGTAGGTATCGGTTTTGCTAAGGCATTGTGGACATAGGCATACGGTAAGCAACGTTTGATTACAGTGACAGAAGGTTGTTTTTCATATTTTTGTTTTTTAAGCCTATCCCAAACCTTAATCCTTACCTTAACGATTCGTGAGTTAATGTCCAAACTTAACAATAACCCTAAACACATTGAAACGTGAGGTTTGGAACAACTTTGAAATTTGACATTTGAGAAACATGGACGAACATCTAATTCTGACGTGAGACTGTGAGAGCTGGTAGGTTATTGTAATGGTATGAGGTTAGCATGTCTTGGGGGAATGATATTTGTACGTCTGGTAACTTTTGGCGCTCACTGTATGATGGTTAGCCAAGACAGGTTGGCTAACATATATTACACTAACACATTCCTTTAGCTTTACAGAAGTGCCCAGCCCAGGCAGTTATGTTTGGTGAAGGAAGTGTGCTTCACAAAAGGCAATCAGATTTGCCCAGCAATCATTGCAGGTTATTAAAAGTGCCGGTTCGGACGCCGGTTCGGTGTCTACATTACTGGCTGTTTATGTACTTTGGATTGCCTCTCATTCCTCCTGGAGGGGGGGAAATCAACTAAACAAATTAGGGCAAAGAAAGAGTGTCTTATTGATTGGAACTAATTACCAATGGTGTCACTGGTAGGAATAATAAACACCATAATAAAGAGTTTTTTTATGTGTGCGTCCGGGTGGGGGGGGGGGGCTACATGTGTGTGTGTGTGTGTGTGTGTGTGTGTGTGTGTGTGTGTGTGTGTGTGTGTGTGTGTGTGTGTGTGTGTGTGTGTGTGTGTGTGTGTGTGTGTGTGTGTGTGTGTGTGTGTGTGTGTGTGTGTGTGTGTGTGTGTGCATGCATCCGTGTATCCATGCCGGTTCGGTTACTTGAAGTTGTTGGGGTGGGCTGAACACTCCGTTTTTTGGGACGCTGGGCTGAAGGTAGTTGTAATTTTCATTTAGCAAATATTCAACATAGTTAAGTTCAGAAATGTGGTAATTAACTACAATGACCATGATCCTTTGCACCTGCTTTTTTCCTGCTCAGACATTTACAAATCTCCAGAAGGACACACTTCTAGCCTGCTATGTTAGGTTAGAGATACACACAGAAGGCATAGACCGCATGAGAGGATACACAACACAATGACAAGCGGGACAAAGACAGTTTGTGAAAGTATGACTTATCTACTAGTAAAATGATTTAGTCAGACAGCTCTGCAGTATACTTAGGCAGGCTAGCTAAATAGGATGACTAAAGACTACAGAATAGGGAGCAGATAACGTTACATGGTCTGGCTGGCTGACTGCTACTGCCTGAGCAGAGAACTCTTGGGGCTAGGGGGCAGAATTTTCACTTTTGGATAAATAGCGTGCCCAATTTCAACTTCCTGTTACTCATGCCAAGAATATAAGATATTTTCTTTCCTGCATTGAACACAGATTGCCCTGTCTACAATTTGATCTATTATTAATGTTTAAAAATACCTAAAATTATATTACAAAAGTAGTTTGAAATATTTGGGCAAAGTTTATAGGCAACTTTTGAAATATTTTGAAGTGACGCGCTTTATAAATTGACATTTCTGATATATATGGATGGAATTAATCGAACAAAAGGACCAATTGTGATGTTTATGGGACATATTGGAGTGCCAACAAAAGAAGCTCGTCAAAGGTAATGCATGTTTTATATTTTATTTCAGCGTTTTGTGTAGCGCCTGCAGGGTTGAAATATGCTAACTCCTTTGTTTACTGCTGGTGCAGATGGTGAAGGCTATCAGATAATAATCTGACATGTTGGCTGTATTCACAACGAGTGTGTCTTTAATTGAGCATCTTACATGTGTGATTTAATGAAAGGTTGAATTTTTAAGTATTTTATTTGAATCTGGCGCACTGCATTTTCCCTGGCAATTGGCCGGTTGAGACATTTGTGTCCCGCCTATCCCTAACTAGTTTTAAGGGATGAAAAATAATAAAATAAATCAAATAGAAACTAAGAAATATACACAACTGAAATATTTGATATTTTCATAGTAAGTGCCAAGTCTATGTCCAAAAGGCTTCTTAATGTTTTGCCTAAAATGACATACCCAAATCTAACTGCCTGTAGCTCAGGCCCTGAAGCAAGGATATGCATATTATTGGTACCATTTCAAAGGAAACACTTTGAAGTTTGTGGAAATGTGAATTGAATGTAGGAGAATTCAACACAATAGATCTGGTAGAAGAATCTACCACCATCTTTGAAATGCAACAGAAAGGTCCCAAATCCAGCCACCACTCAGGTTGTAATTCCGATGGTGTCCACAAGATGGAGGCAGTGGACAGCAGACGGATAACTTGAAGTAAGAGCAAACGACATTGCATTTAGTGTGAAGTCACCCAGGTACATTTGGGCAAATCGTGAAGGAGACATGTACATTCACATCACATTTTTATGCAAGAATATCGTCAAATCTGTATACTTCAACTTTGATTTATCTTTTCTAGTATTAGTAGCCATATTATAAGTTCAACATTTGCAAAACACCCAGTTTTCATAACTTCATAACTCTCCATATTCTTATAATTTTTTGTCCAAAAGGAAAAGGCTTGATGTCGCACAAGGTTCGCAGCAATATTTTGCAACAGATACTGAGTTTCCACATACTCCCGTAAAGCCCAGCTCATTGGCTATCTCGCTAGCTTTTTTGACCCCGGTTGGTGCTCACTTCATGTTATCTCTGGGACCCTTTGGATGATAAATCAGAGCAAGATTTCAGAATGTAAGTACACATTTCACCTTCAGAGGTGAATTTATCAAACCTATCGTGGTGAAAAAAGTGTTTTGTTGTTAGGACCTCTCTGCAAACAATAGCATGGCATTTTTTCGCAGTAATAGCTACTGTAAATTGGACCATACAGTTATATTAACAAGAATTTAAGCTTAAGCTTAAGCTTTCACTTATATGTTCCCAGCATTTGTTGTTTCTCTAAAATCTGCGATCATGACACATTTACTTGATTTACACCTGTTCCATTGACGGGACGCCTATCCCTAAGAAGTTCACTGCAATGGTGAAGTCTTGTGGATATACAGTGGGGAGAACAGGTATTTGATCGACTGCTGATTTTGCAGGTTTTCCTACTTACAAAGCATGTAGAGGTCTGTAATTTGTATCATAGGTACACTTCAACTGTGAGAGATGGAATCTAAACCAAAAATCCAGAAAATCACATTGTATGATTTTTAAGTAATTCATTTTCATTTTATTGCATGACATAAGTATTTGGTCACCTACCAACCAGTAAGAATTCAGGCTCTCACAGTTTGTCTTTAAGAAGCCCTCCTGTTCTCCCCTAATTACCTGTATTAACTGCACCTGTTTGAACTTGTTACCTGTATAAAAAGACACCTGTCCAAACACTCAATCAAACAGACTCCAACCTCTCCACAATGGCCAAGACCAGAGAGCTGTGTAAAGACATCAGGGATTGTAGACCTGCACAAGGCTGGGATGGGCTACAGGACAATAGGTAAGCAGCTTGGTGAGAAGGCAACAACTGTTGACACAATTATTAGAAAATGGAAGAAGTTCAAGATGACGGTCAATCACCCTCGGTCTGGGGCTCCATGCAAGATCTCACCTCGTGGGGCATCAATGATTATGAGGAAGGTGAGGGATCAGCCCAGAACTACACGGCAGGACCTGGTCAATGACCTGAAGAGAGCTGGGACCACAGTCTCAAAGAAAACCATTAGTAACACACTACACCGTCGTGGATTAAAATCCTGCAGCGCATGCAAGGTCCCCCTGCTCAAGCCAGCGCATGTCCAGGCCCGTCTGAAGTTTGCCAATGACCATCTGGATGATCCAGAGAAAGAATGGGAGAAGGTCACGTGGTCTGATGAGACAAGGGAGGAAGAAGAAGGATGAGTACAACCCCAAGAACACCATCCCAACCGTGAAGCATGGAGGTGGAAACATCTTTCTTTGGGGATGCTTTTCTGCAAAGGGGACAGGATGACTGCACCATATTGAGGGGAGGATGGATGGGGCCATGTATCGCGAGATCTTGGCCAACAACCTCTTTCCCTCAGTAATAGCATTGAAGATGGGTCGTGGCTGGGTCTTCCAGCATGACAACGACCTGAAACACGCAGCCTGGGCTTCTAAGGAGTGGCTCCGTAAGAAGCATCTCAAGGTCCTGGAGTGGCCTAGCCAGTCTCCAGACCTGAACCCAATAGAAAATCTTTGGAGGGAGCTGAAAGTCCGTACTGCCCAGCGACAGCCCCGAAACCTGAAGGATCTGGAGAAGGTCTGTATGGAGGAGTGGGCCAAAATCCCTGTTGCAGTGTGTGCAAACCTGGTCAAGAACTACAGGAAACGTATGATCTCTGTAATTGCAAACAAAGGTTTCTGTACCAAATATTAAGTTCTGCTTTTCTGATGTATCAAAATGTCATGCAATAAAATGCAAATGAATTACTTACAAATCATACAATGTGATTTTCTGGATTTGAAGTGTACCTATGATAAAGTGTACCTATGATAAAAATTACAGACCTCAACATACTTTGTAAGTAGGAAAACCTGCAAAATCGGCAATGTATCAAATACTTGTTCTCCCCACTGTATATCTACCACCGCATGCACATTTTCAGTGATGAATGGTAATGCATTTTCTCCTCTCCATTGGTCTACGGTCTGGGTAGGTAGCTTCATGCTTTACCCTACTGTATATATTGTTAGTGTGTGTGTGTGTGTGTGTGTGTGTGTGTGTGTGTGTGTGTGTGTGTGTGTGTGTGTGTGTGTGTGTGTGTGTGTGTGTGTGTGTGTGTGTGTGTGTGTGTGTGTGTGTGTGTGTGTGTGTGTGTGTGTGTGTGTGTGTGTGTGTGTGTGTGTGTGTGTGTGCATACCATACTGTACCGCCATTGTGAGGCCAAGGTGTAGCACAGGGATCAGGGTTGACTCATTTCCTAAATAAATGATACATCAGGAAAGGAAAATCTAATTGCAAGTCTTATTTTCTCTCTGATATTTGCACTGTCTGGTTTCCTCACTAGAAGTTAGTTTTAGCTCCAGAAGGAAAGGTTTGCTGAAAAGGTGCAATCACTCAAAAATTCTGGTGCCAGAAAGATACCACAGCGTCTGAACCTTCGTTCTGCTCTATATTCTCCCTCTCTCCCTCCTGACCCTCTCTATCTATCACTCTTTTTCCATGCTCTCTTTCTCTCTTGCTCCATCTCTCTCTGCCTCTCTCTATCTACCTACTTGTTGCTCTTTTTCCATGGTGTCTCTCTCCTGACCCTCTGTACATGTCGCAATTTTTCCATGCTCTTGTTCCCTCTCTCTATACCTCTCTCAACCTATTTATCACCATATTTTCTATGTTCTCTCTCTCTATCTTTCTCCAATGTTCCCTCCATCTCTTTTTGGCGTTTAGATATATTTTGTTTTCATTGGTTTGACTCCCGTCTTGGTTTAGCTTCGTTAAAAGCACTGGGCTATTTATTACCTGAGAGGAAATAGGTTCAACTGACTGACTGAACCCCCCCCCAACATTATGTCATCCAGAGCAAGGCCCCTGCACTTAAAAGCCCTCTGGTGACGGACAAAGACATAATCAAACGACCCCAGAGGAAACATACACACACCTCACTCCCAGCACGTGCAGAATACATATACATAGGAAAGACTGCAGCGTATGTGGTAGACTATACATGGGAATGAATAAAACTGAGACGCAGAGCGATTTATAGATTCAGTATCTATGTTTAGATTCTTCTGATGGTTCATTCTAACGTTTTATACCCCTCGAGCAAGGAAATAAGAAATGAAGAGGTCCATTTATGAGCGCTTCAAGAGAAAGTGGAAAGGGAAAAAAAGCGGAGGAGATGTTGAAGGAAAGGATTGAAAAACACAAAGTGGTTGAAGTAGTTGAAACCAAGTTGTTCTTTTCTTGGTCCGGTTGCCAAATCCATGATTGGTTCTCTCAATGTGTCATTTCAGACATTTAATCCACTTTTCAGGGCCCAACCACTGAGTCCAATCCATCATTCCCAGGTTCCCTAGTTTCCCTAGTCCCTCCCCTCCACACTGATTACACTGTATCAGAGCAAAGTTCATCTCCAAGAGAACCCGAACCTCTGCTTCAGAGGGTCCCTCTCCCCTTCCCTCTTTCTGTCTCTCTCTGGCTCCTCCCTCTCTATGTTCACCATTTTGTCTCATTCCTCCTCTCTATATCCCTCACTCACTGTTCACTTTCCTCTCCCTATTTTCCTCTTCCTACCATTCCCTCTCTATCGGTCTCCATCCTTCTGGATGCTTCTGACTGTGTGCTACGCGCTTCAGGTCACATTACTTCAGTAGAGGAAGCTAATAGCTAATAGATAAAATGGTCTATGCAGGGTAGCATAACTTGTCCTGTCCTCGTTAAAGTACAGTGCCTGGTTTGATCAAACTTTGGGATGCCGGATAAAATGGAACTGATTTACTTTGATAGAAGAAGCTGTGTGTGAATTGGTATGTCCAGACACATACTGTAAAGTACTTTTATGTGTATAAGCATGAGTGTGAAGGAATATCAATAATACAGTATAGTAGATCCAGTTCAAGCAACTTCTGTATATTCCATATCTGTTGCCGTGGCCCCTGTGTGAGGTATTTCTGTTCTTTGTTTGAGAAGCCTGTCTGTCACTACAACACTGTCACCATTGGAAACCATGCATTTGACAGGGTCGGACCCACACACACACACACACACACACACACACACACACACACACACACACACACACACACACACACACACACACACACACACACACACACACACACACACACACACACACACACACACACACACACACACACACACACACACACACACACACTCCCTTACAGGCTTATACAGACACACACACACACACACACACACACACTGCTCCAGACCCATAGGACCAGGCGGATCATCCAGCCTAAGTGTGTGTGATAGTCCAACGGCGGCTTGGAGGCGGGAGGAGGGGAGAGTTTAGTGAAGGGGATAAAGAACGCCTCAGCTCAGCGGGACGACCCTGAGCGCTGGTACTGTAATAATAGTCCCTCTCTGTCAGCAAGGCTGTGTGAAAACAAATTAGCCCCATGATTAATGGATGGGAATAACAGCTTGGAGATTGTCTGCGGAGATGGGACACCCAGTGTGATACCCCCATAGCCAATCCTCTAAATGCATGTGCACATGCACGCAAATGTACTCACACATGCATGCACGGACACACACACACACACACACACACACACACACACACACACACACACACACACACACACACACACACACACACACACACACACACACACACACACACACACACACACACACACACACACACACACACACACACACACACACACACACACACACACACACACACACACAGCAGCCCCACTACCAGCTCCCTAGTCCCGCCTCATACTGCCTCAGCCTCTGAACTGACAGGAGAAAGTTTAAGATCAACAGCGCCGCGCTACAGGAAACCGTCCCTCTGTGTCTGATGCAGAGGTTTTTTGTAGTCCACTGTTGCACTGCCGCTCCCATTGCTGTCAGCTAGTTAGTATATTTTATTTGATGACTTAAAGAAACACGTACAGCCGTATCGCGACGAGAGAGATTACCACTCAATAACTAAAGTGCATACTCTTTAGCAAGCCCCGAGCTCTGCAAATGCTCACATACTCAGTCACTGCTGTTGGTATCTACATCTCATAAGATAAAGTTTAGCTGGAGCTCTGAGAGCCACGAATGTATCAAATAAGGAATGACGTCTTGCTCAACAAGATCTCTTTTTTTACCCATACTCCCAAACATAATTCAAAGTTTGAATTGATATGTTTCGGCAAAGCCATCTTCCACACATTAAGGATTTATTAGAGACATATTTGGATTATTTCTATTTTACTATATAGCCCGTTGTTATAGCCTACTGTAGCCTCTCCCTCACTGTTCCATATCTAGCGTTGGAAAACCACTAGCTGTCACTAGACTCCATACACAGCTCTTCCTATGCTAGTGTAACCCTCCAAGGGGGATACAGTAACCTCGGCCACTGAAATATGAAACCAAATCAAACTATATGAAATACATACACATGTAACATAAACCAATACCCTTTCCAATTCCTCGTGTCGAGAGAAGGGGGAAGCTTGTATGCGATGGAGGGTGTACGATGTCCAGGCAATTTAAGTCAAAATTAATATATAACGAGAGAGCTGTGGCATAGGACAGAGGGGTGGCTTGAGGAGGGGTGGCGTGGATGTACTCGGGGGGGGTACGATGACAGCCATGAGACGGCTAGGGATGACAGACGCAACATGTCAGCGCCACCGGTGGCTCTGGAAAAGGTGGGAAAGGCTGTTTCGATCGCGGGCCTACACAAGGCAAGCACGTTTTTTAGCAGAGTGCTGTACACTGTTCAAATATACAGTCTTGTCTGTTGCTCCACGACCACCCTCTCTCGCTCAACCCCCACGGCCTGTAGGGATGGTACAGCTGTAACAGAAACTCATGTGTTTGACAAGAGTCTATCTGAAGGAATGTGGGCCTGTATCTTACCAGCTCCTCATGAGAAGGCAAGGAGCCCACAAGGATTTGAGGTATATCGCTGAGTAAGGAAAATCGTATCACCCACAACACATGATTGATTGATATTTTGCATTGGAATGGCCTAAAGTAACAGAGATTAAAACCCAGGGTTGTTCACAGGAATGCCGCCACAGCCCCAACATATACATCAAGAGGAAAAGACCCAGAGACCAATACTAAGTCAGGTAGTGGAGCCACCTGAACACCAGTGGTCTGGAGCCAGGTTCCTTGGGTGAGGACATGGCAGAATTGACTGCCCTCTCAAGAAAGCCTGCTGTTCCCCAGACCACAAATGGGCAAATGTATTTGCAGAGATTGAATGACAAAATCCCCAACGCCAACGATTAGCGAAACCATAGAGCAGGTGGGAAGCCTAGACAAATTGAACAAGAACGGCTGATTTGATTACAATAATTATTATTTCATATCATTAGGGACATAATTAGTAGAGGCAGAAAGGAACTGATGCTATCGCTGCATTGTGGTTGGCTACAGCCATGATGTATGGACTCATAGACTACTGTGCTGTGTGCTGGCACCATTCAAACTATGGACAGGGTATCAGTTTCAACAGAGCATACTGCTATTGAACATATTCATAGCTTTCATCATGGGAGTCAATGTTGACCTCCATTGTGGATGAGTGGAGGGAAGAGCAGAGAATAAAATACACTGTTGCCTCTCCGAAGTGAAACCTCTTTTATGTGAGGTAATCCTCTCTGACCTGCCATTCTTTCTCAAAACATTGTTTCTGCCCTCATCTGCCAATGATCTTTAATGGAGCTGAAATACAATGGTGGAGCGGAGCAGGGGAAGGCATAAATCACCCACCGCTGAGATTGGGCAGAATGGATGACTTCATCGAGGTAGGAGGCCCTAACATATGCTCTGAGCTCCTAGCTATGGGTGTGATGCATGATGGGATATTATATAGAGGTATACTCTACCTGACCACTCTAGCTCCGTGTCGGTCCACAGATCGACATGCTCCAAGCCCGTCAAGGGTGCCTTGTTAATTAATGGGGGTGGGGGGTGATGGAGGGGTGGAGGGGGAATGGCTAGGGAGTCCTGTGGATGTAACCTAAGTAGCAACCAGCAGTTAATGACATTTTATGTAACTGTTAAACAATTATTGAATGCATAAAGCCTTTTTTATAACATCCGAGCGCCGTGTGCGTCAGGGACTTACTGCTAGTGCGGTGGAGGAAAAATGGCCAATGCACCGCCAAGATCTACATTTTCATTTGGCAAAGCAGTTGGGTTTGTGCATAATCCGTTGCCCGCCTCAGGTTTCATATGTGACTAAAGTTCGGCCACAGTGGCCCCAGCTACTCTGTTTAACAGGCAGACCGCTCTCTCGTGGCTGCATTAGGCCCTGTACTATAACTGTACAAGATCTGGCTTATTATACCTGCTGTTTTTTTTGTTCTAGAAAGAGTCCATGGAGGAACACTGTCATGTCCTCTGTTGACAAGTTCAATCTGGCGACAGTCAGTCCTGAAGCAATGTATATTACTCAAATCACGCACCCAAATCACACACACACACACACACACACACACACACACACACACACACACACACACACACACACACACACACACACACACACACACACACACACACACACACACACACACACACACACACACACACACACACACACACACACACACACACACACACACACACACACACACACATGAAACAGTAACCCATACACCCATGAAACAGTAACCCATAGCAAACCTGTTGCAGTTTATGCCAGTCACCTCCCAGTTGCTATCGTTGAGGGAGAGCACAGTGTGAAGGCAAACCTGATTTGAGGAAACACAGGCAGTTAAAAACATGAATGATTCACTTTTAAAATCCCACATGTCTCTTGTGCTGACTCTGCAATAAATCTTCCACACAAGAGACTTTTAAAAAGGTGTTTCTGATGACTTGTGTGAATTTTGGTTGGCCTCTGTAATATTATGGAAATATTATTGGAATAGTTTTAATTTTCTAACATGGGGTTTTCTGACATGTATTGAAATTGTACAGAGTCCATGAGAGGGTGGTGAAAATCTATGTAGGGATAATTTGAGATCCAGATTTGACCCAATAAGCCAGAAAATATATACATTTAAAAACAACGTTTTAGTTGAAGTCAGTCATCTTGACCTTTAAAAAAAGCCTCTATTTACACCCTTTGTTGTTGCCGATGCCAGCAAGTAGTATTATTAATCATGAGTACTTCATGCCAGAAAGTGCCAAAATCTTCAGGAAATAGCCTGGGAGCTGTGTACTCAGTGGTGACTCAGTAGATCTTAATGTTTACTGAATCTGTCACTTTGCTACCTGTAACTTGTTATAGAAAGATTCTCTGTTCAATCAAGATAGTGTTCGAATTATACTGGATGAGTATATGAGCGTAATTGCAGAGAAATTATGCCTCGGTGGTGAAACTGGAATATGGGTAGTATAGTCTAAGTCACTGTCTATGACACATTTGCTCCAGACTCACACGACTTTGGTGTGAATATGAGTTGTATAAAATGGAATGTTATTTTCCTATTAAATGATCATTCATCTAATGTGTTTAGGTAACACGTGGGATGTCAGATCATCAACGGATAATATTACATTGATCAAGTCCAATGTACTTTTAATGAGTTCATAAACTGACTATATGCCTGACACAATATTTACCCATATTAATAATATTCAATATTGTATGTATATATAAAATATTGTACACCTAAAGTTCATCATTCATCTAAACTGATCTTTATGTCATGTCAATGTTGTATATTGTATATTGTAATTGACTGAGTGACTGCATATTTTACCTTAGTTTGAGAACTCAAGGATGGAGATATTGTGTTGTACTTAATACATGGCGTGCTCCATTTCGAAAGCCTCATTCATCTCAGAAAATAACATTTAATTCAGGTAAGCTTTTTTCATATTTACATGTAAGAAATCAGCGTTATTCTATGGAACAAGGTGCGCTATACATGGCAAAAACAAACCAGGGAAAGGTAACTAAAAATAACTATGTGATAATATTTTCACAGTGCACGGTACATGGACAGAAGCGTGACTTCTGGGCAGAAATTAAAATACACTGAGAAGATTTTGAAAAGTATTTTCTTTCGTTCATCCCATTTACCGTGTAAATGTTGTGTCGAGTGGAGCGAGGCAAGTTCATGGGGGAGAAACGAGTGAGCAGGGTATGGAGGGAACAAAAGTTGCCAAAGAGAAGTAGGTGAGGGGAGAGAGGGATAGAAGAAAGAGAGGTGTAAGAATTAGCTAGAACATTGGAGGGGAGAACAATTTAGACTGCACTAGGGGGAGGAGAGGGTGCTAGGGAGAACTTGGAGAGAACTTGGTGAGAGCAGAGGGTGCTAGATGATAAACAAAGAACACTAGAGTAGGAAGAGAAAGGGGGGGGTTGTGGATCTAGATGTAGTGTACAGATCCAGTCAAAAGTATGGACACACCTACAGCACTCATTCAAGGGTTTTTCTTTATTATTTTTTACTAGTTTCTACATTGTAGAATAATAGTGAAGACATCAAAACTGTAAAATAACACATATGCAATCATGCAGTAACCAAAAAAGTGTTAAACAAATCAAAATAATTGGAATATTTTATATTTTTCAAAGACGCCACCCTTTGCCTTGAGAACAGCTTTGCAGACTCTTGGCATTCTCTCAACCAGCTTCATGAGGAATGCTTTTCCAACAGTCTTCCAACAGTCCACATATGCTGAGAACTTGTTGGCTGCTTTTCCTTCACTCAGGTCCAACTTATCCCAAACCACCGCAACTGGTTTAGGTCGGGTGATTGTGGTGGCCAGGTTATCTGATGCAGCACTCTACCACTCTCCTTGGTCAAATAGCCCTTACACAGCCTGGAGGTGTGTTTTTGTGTCATTGTCCTGTTGAAAAATAAATGATAGTCCCACTAAGCACAAACCAGATGGGACGGCGTATCTCTGCAGAATGCTGTGGAAGCCATGCTGGTTAAGTGTGCCTTGAATTCTAAATAAATCACTGACAGTGTCACCAGCAAAGCATCATCACACCTCCTCCTCCATGCTTCACATTGGGAACCACACACACGGAGATCATCCGTTCACCTACTCCGAGTCTCACAAAAATGTGGACTCATCAGACCGAAGGACAGCTTTCCACCCGTCTAATGTCTATTGATCGTGTTTGTTGGCCCATGCAAGTCTCTTATTATTGGTGTCCTTAGTAATGGTTTCCTTGCAGAAATTCCACCATGAAGGCCTGATTCACGCAGTCTTCTCTGAACAGATGATGTTGAGATGTGTCTCTTACTTGAACTCTGTGAAGCATTTATTTGGACTGCAATCTGAGGCTGGTAACTCTAATGAACTTATCCTCTGCAGCAGAGGTAACATTGGATCTTTCTTTCCTGTGGCGGTCCTCATGAGAGCCAGTTTCATAGTGCTTGATGGTATTTGCGACTGCACTTGAAGAAACGTTCAACGTTCTTGAAATGTTCAGTATAGACTGACCTTCATGTCTTAAAGTAATGATGGACTGTTGTTTCTCTTTGCTTATTTGAACTGTTCTTGCCATAATATGGACGTGGTCTTTTACCAAATAGGGCTATCTTCTGTATACCACCTCTACCTTTTCACAACACAACTGATTGGCTCAAACACATTAAGATGGTAAAAAATTACACAAATTCACTTTTAACAAAGGATATCTGTTCATTTAAATGCATTCCAGGTGACTATTATTTGAAACATGTTCCGGGTGACTACCTCGTGAAGCTGGTTGAGAGAATGCCAAGACCGTGCAAAGCTGTCATCAAGGCAAAGGGTGGCTACTTTGAAGAATCTCAAATAAAAATATATATTTTGTTTTGTTTGTTACTACATTATTCCATATGTGTTATTTCATAGTTTTGAAGTCTTCACTAGTATTTCACAATGAAGAAAATAGTAAAAATAAAGAAAAACCCTTGACTGATACTGTATGTGGATGGTCGTGTGGAGATTGTGTTGATATTGGACAAGTTAGAATGGACCAGCGCAAATACATCCCACCTCTACGCAGATGACACCAATCTGTATACTTCCGGCCCTTCTTTGGACACTGTGTTAACTAACCTCCAAACGAGCTTCAATGCCATACAACTCTGCTTCCGTGCCCTCCAACTGTTCTTCAATGCAAGTAAAAACTAAATGCATGCTCTTCAACCGATCACTGCCCGCACCTGCCTGCCTGTCCAGCATCACTACTCTGGACGGTTCTGACTTAGAATATGTGGACAACTACAAATCACTTCACTGATGCTGCCAAACATACCCTCATAAAACTGACCATCCTGCCGATACTTGACTTTGGCGATGTCATATATAAAATAGCCTCCAACACTCTACTCAACAAATTGGATGCAGTTTATCACAACGCCATCCGTTTTGTCACCAAAGTCCTATATGCTACCCACCATTGCGACCTGTACGCTCTCGTTGGCTGGCCCTCGCGTCATACCTGTCGCCAAACCCACTGGCTCCAGGTCATCTATAAGTCTCTGCTAGGTAAAGCCCCACCTTATCTCAGCTTACTGGTCACCATAGCAGCACCCATCCATAGTACGCGCTCTAGCGGGTATATCTCACTATTCAAAAAAGGAGCCAATTCCTCCTTTGCCTGCCTTTTCTTCCAGTTCTCTGCTGCCAAAGACTGGAACGAACTGCAAAAATCACTGAAGCTGGAGACTAATATCTACTTCACTAGCTTTAAGCATCAGCTGACAGAGCAGCTCACAGATTACTGCACCTGGACATAGCCCATCTATAAACAGCCCATCCAACTACCTCATCCCCATACTGTTTTTATTTATTTATCTTGCTACTTTGCACCCCAGTATCTCTACTTGCACAGTCATCTTCCGCACATCTATCATTCCAGTGTTAAATTGCTATATTGTAATTATTTCGCCACCATGGCCTATTTATTGCCTTACCTCCCTTATATTACCTCATTTGCACACACTGTATATATACTTTTTTTCTACTGTATTATTGACTGTATGTTTGTTTATTCCATGTGTAACTCTGTGTTGTTGTATGTGTCAATCTGCTCTGCTTTATCTTGGCCAGGTCGCAGTTGTAAATGAGAACTTGTTCTCAACTAGCCTACCTGGTTAAATAAAGGTGAAATAAAAATATATATACAAAAAATACACTTTTTGAATTGACTGAAATTTAAATGGAATTGAACCCTGGTCAGTAGAAGGGTTATGGAGGAGTTTATTAGTATGTGTGGGCACCTGCTCTTCTCTGAGCCTGACACACAGAGGGGAGAAAAGTCTATATAAAGCACACATACCCAACCCAGCTCTTGTCCATGTTTATGTGAACAGATGCTATATTCTGACGGCTCACAGAGATGGGGTTATGGATGGGTTAGTGGCAGATGGGTGAGGAAGGGAAGAGTGAATTAAGAGAAAGGTGTGTAGACTGGCAGGAGAAAGACAGATGGAAGGAAGTGAGGACAATAGAGGTAAGGTGTGTGCTGTGGGAGGGGGTGGGGCAGGTGCGCGGGGTGTGGGTGGTGGTGATGGCGTGCATGCGCGTAGTGGTCTCTCCGCCGCTCCAGTGATAACTTGTGGTTTTGTGAACGTTCGACTGGCCCAGAAAAAGACCTAAGAACATCCCTGCCTGGCTGGGGGTGCGCCGTTCCATAACAAGTAAGGACCAGGGCTCCTCTCTTTCTAAGAAGGAAATCTTTTAACCATATCCCCTCTAATTTACTCTGGCACTGGTATGAAAACCCCATTTTTATATGCATACTTTTTTACATGGCCCAGGAAAGAGAGGTTGATGGACGAGAGAGGAAGGCAACCTGCTATTAAAAATACCATACTTGTAAATGCAATGCATTAGCATTCATTTGTGATTCGTAGCGCCAATTAGAACGGCCTATCAAAGGGGCAGGTACCCGTCGGTTGTGTTTCGTCTGGGTTTTGTTTTCCCATGTAAAGCTAACGATGCCGAGTCACCTAAGGTTTTGTTTTGATCCCACGGAGGCCATAACTCAGGTAGCGGTAGCGTGCTTTCTTTCAAAAAAAGAGACTTCCAGAACACCAACCTCCATTACACCAGATCACAAAACCGCGTCTGAGCGGAGACAAAAAAGATGCTGTTAAGGTTCCAGCAGGTTCCAAACCTGAAGAGCTGTTACTACCTGAGGTTGGAAGGTAAAATAGGTAGTTGGTCCTGTTTTGGGGCCGTGGCGCTTGTCGTTTTTGGATACAGCTCTGGTCCGGTTGGCAGTTGTGAGAGTGGGCCATTCAGGAGGCTGTTGGCTATGGCTGCTCTACCCAGGGTGCTGTACAGGAACCCTGCTAATGGCCTGGATGTGCTCTCTCTCCCCCCATTACCCGCCATGCCAAGTCAGGACACAGACAGCCCTGAGAGAGACCAGGACTCCAATCCACAGGAAACAAGCTCAAAACCATGGACATAAAACGATGCAGGCAGGAAATGATGAATGGTATGGAGAGTCTGGTAGTCATACTAGAATGATAATAGTGCTGGACAATTGAATTGTATCTAATTTGTCCACCATCATTATTAGTCGACAAAGAGGGAAGAAAAATATAGCGATAGGAAATAAATCTGTGGATTTCTTTGTGTCTGGATGACTAGGCCATGACGCTGATGACTGATGATTAGGCTATAGGTACGTCGCTACAGCCGAGAGGTGAAACACTGACACCGTTTGATGAAGAGGGGCTGCCGTACAAGAGGAAATGTGTTGTAAATGTGACTTGAACCAGGGGTGGGAGAGAAGGTTAATGGACATCAAAGTTCATAGGTCAATGAATGATGACATGTGGTCGTTCCTCCACATCTCTCTCTCTCTCTCTCTCTCTCTCTCTCTCTCTCTCTCTCTCTCTCTCTCTCTCTCTCTCTCTCTCTCTCTCTCTCTCTCTCTCTCTCTCTCTCTCTAACTCACATTATTCACAAGTACATTCTGGTCTTCTCCTAGCTCCTGACCCACTTACAGAGATGCTCAATATGAAATACATACTCACATTCTCCATATTGAGCCCAGACATCCAAGAACCTCTTGCGGTTGTGGTCTTAAGTGTGTTGTTCTAAAGAGAAGAAACCATTCTCCCCGACCAACTCTCACTGGTTTCTGGATGCCTCCAACCCAAACCCTGGGGGAGCTCTCTCTCTCTCCTGTTCTCACACACCTCCTGGTTTTGACACGTAACCATGGAAATCCCTCAAAACAGGAAAAATTGAATAAGGTCAGAAAAACGGTCTTGTTATTGACACAGTCTTCAGATCAGAAGAGATTCAAGACGTCATTCTCAAAAAGGTCTAGGAAAATCTAAGCCTCGATATTCATACCAGTATCTTTGTGGCAGCAAGCATTAAGGATTAAGGATAGCAACCAATGTTGCTTACAAAATGGTGGGCGAATGCCTAAATCAGCTTACACAGATGAGTCCAGACGTATGCTGACATTCAACCCACCCATCAACATAAGCAGTAAAAATCTCTGGTCTGGTCTGGAAGTTATTTCTGTAGGCACAGGTGTGACCCCTTCAACCCCGGAGCGATCAAGATCACAACCTGGGCCTGGCCAAAGTCAGCTGGCCGATGGGATGTCACGTAAGCAAATGGTCCTCCCTACTCACTCTCCCTCCCCTCCTCCAGCCTAATCCACTCTAAGTGTTTACAGACAGCCTCTCCTTGGACAGGGTCAGCTGGACTTTCTCAACCCCCCCTCCCAATCGGAACCAAACAGAAAAAGTCAGAGGTCAGGAGAGGTGGGGGCATTCAGGGGAGGCCACTTGCTCAGCTTATCAAAGCCCTGTTTATTTTGCTGTCTGAGCCCCGGCTCAGCCTAGAACAGCAAACAGAAAGGAAGCAGGATTGTCAGTGGGATAAGATGGAATAAAAAGGAGGACGATGGAATTTAGAGGTCAAGGGTAAACATATATCCACTTGCACTTGAACACCTCAGATTCACTGCATTGACGGCTGTATTGTTCGCGCCATTGCGGCCTATAGGAGTGTGTGTGTGTGTGTGTGTGTGCGTGCGTGCGTGTGTTTGTGTGTGTCTAGGCACATAAACTTAGCTTGATTAACTCTCTAGCATTCAATGATAAAGGGATTGTTTCATAGACAATAGTCATAACACTGCACTAAAGGGTCATACATGAATGTACCCTCCCTAGATGAAAACCCCTGTTAACCCTTGCCCGTCTAACAGAGCACAGTCATGTATGAATGTAAATAACCAAGGTGTTAGAGGAACAAAAACAGGTGGGCTCAATATTTTTTTGTGATGCGCTGGGTTCAGTTGCCTTTTATTTGACTTTCTCCCAAGACATGAATAAACACAGTATGTATTCCGTCGTTATCAAAAACAACATCACAACATTCTGTTGAGCAGAAATACCATATCAAGACCAATATTTTTTTTTTTTTCAGAATCGTTTTAGGGGGGCAAGGGTTTGAGTTTTGAGCCTTATTTGGGTGATAGGAGCTGCGAGTGTTTGACCATTCCTGCTTCACTGGCAGTGTGCATCTCTACTGTAGCCTGAGGCTCACCCAGACCAGAGTGAGTGTGTTGATACTGTCTCTGGGTCCCCGACTGTTAGCTTTAGCCGTACTGTGAAAACAGCCCTGTGTTTGAACTAATAGCACACCCAGGGGCCACTCCATAGCAGTGTAAATGAGATAATGAAGGGGCAAACCAAGGGCTACGCTTTCAAACTGTCTAGATGGCTAGATAGACAACATCTATGTGGCCCTCAGTGCAAACAAGGCTTAGATGAAGTGTTTACTAATTCCAAAAACAGTTTCAGCATTCAGTGCTTTCAGAAAGTATTCACACTGCTTGACATATTCCACATTTTGTTGTGTTCCCAGCCTGAATTTAAAATGGACTAAATTGAGATTTGTTGTCTCTGGCCTACTCTGGTGTCAAAGTGGAATTATGTTTTTTGAAATTTTTACAAATTACTTAAATGAAAAGATGAAACATCGACATGTATTCTCCCAAAAATGTGGCAAAGCAATTCACTTTCTGTCCTGATTACCTGATTCTGTCTGCTTGCCAACATTTTACATTTATGTAATTTAGCAGACACTCTAATCCAAAGAAATTTACAGGAGCAATTAGGAGTAAGTGCCATGCTCAAGAGAACATTTACATATTATTCATGCAGTCAGCTCAGGGATTCAAACCAGCAGTTTTTTGGCTTACTGGCCCAACACTCTTTGCTGCCGCCAAAAAAACACTGGGAGATGAATTCCCCTTTCAGCAGGACAATACCCTAGAACATAAGGTGAAATCTTACACTGGAGTTGCTTACCAAGAAGACAGTGAATGTTCCTGAGTGGCCGAGTTACAATTTTGACTTAAATCGACTTGAAAATCTATGGCAAGACCTGAAAATGGTTGTCTAGCAAGGATCAGCAACCGTTTTGACAGATATTTAAGTATTTTTAAAAGGGTAATGGGCAAATTGTTGCACAACACAGTTGTGTAAAGCTCTTAAAGACTTACCCAGAAAAAGACGCACAGCTTTAATCGCTTAGGTGCTTCCAAAAAGTATTGACTAAGGGGTGTGAATCCATATGCAAATTAGTTATTTCCTTGTTTTGACTTCGTCGTTATGGGGTGTTGTGTGTAGACGGGTGAAAAAAAAATATTTAATCTATTTCGAATTCAATTTGTGACTGTAGATTTACATCTCAGCAGAAGCTTTTATTCAGAGCGACTAAGGGGGGAGAATGCACACATATTCATATTAGTCCCCTGTCAGGAATTGAATCCACAACCCTGAGCGTTGCAAGTGACACACTCTACCAACTGAGCAACACCATGTATGGGAAAAAGGGGGAGGAGACAGGTTTAAGAAGGATTTCACCTCAATCTTCGGAAGGCGTTTCATATTGTCTGTCCCATTCGGTGTATATGTTTGATCCAAGGAAATGGGCAAAATACACAGTCTTAATAACGGTGTAGGATTTATTTGCTTCATTTGTAAAATGTGTACAGTCTGTGTTATGATACAGCTTGAACAGCTTGTGTTATGATGTCATCCTTTCACTCACTGCACAATTTTCATATTCTGGCACCTAAATTTAGGTTGAGGATCTTCACTGAGAGCTCTTATTTCACCTCTGTGGCGATCCTAATCAGTCGTGTCCATCCTAGACGCTAGACCCTGACTAATCTATGAGAACGCCGCTTGAGGTTGTTTTTCTCTTCTGGTTCGGAACACCGTCCAACGACACAGATCGCAGACCCCGCTGCGCTGACCTGTCGGTGACACCGTGGATATGGGGGTCGTCGCGGATACGCAGGGGCCTACCGCGGCTGTCATGGCCTCCATGGGCCCTGGAAGGCGTGTGCGTTCTGACCAACACCCCAGGCTGGGTACGAGGACGCAGCCAATCAGAGAACAGACCAGCGTGTCACAGCGTGATCCCATTGTGTACGGTCATCAAAAAATGATAGAACCTCCTCCCATACAGTGCGTAGCTACCGCTGGACTGTGTGGAACATTAAAACGTGTGCACTGGTCATTTTATGACTGAATGGCAAAAACAAAGTCCAATATCAACTTCGTCTGGCCTCCCATGGATTGTGAGGAAGAGTAGTCTGACTGTAAATTGTTCATCTGTTTTTGCTGGGGCGTTGATATCATGATATTACAATACGCTGTGATGGAAAACTGTAAATCATTTGGTAATTTGCGGTATTATCAGTGGTAAAATACTCTGAAAACTATGGTGCATTGTTGGTCAATTTTGCGGGCAGGGAAGGAATTGCTGTATTTCGAATGGTACTGTAATTCCACTCCACAAAATATAGTACTGTACTGTATTTTAGGCCCGCCAAAACCCTTTTCCCACTAGTGGGTGCATCTTATTGTTGTTTCTGGCTCATTAACATATTTTGAGGCGTGCCTTCTAAGAGGTTATATTTATTGCACACGTGAGTAAGAATGCCGTGCCATTTTAACTCCTACATGGTTATAGTGCCCCGTCAATTTAAACAGGGTACAGTTTAGAGTGGCAGCAAGTCTTAAACCTAAAATAGTTGTGCATTTTGCCATGTCCGTTTGGTCTATTTTGCTCTGTAGTCACTGCCTGCTTGGAAGCCTTTGCTGCAGTCATATGACCAAATCGCCCTCTAGTGGCCTTATGGGTGGAATGTTATTCATATTTTTCATCATTTTATCATTAATATATATTTTGTGTAATATTGAGATGCAAACTCAAAATTTAGCATATCTGACATGGTACATGTATATCTGACATGGTGTCTTCTATTTTTACTTTTATTTATTTTTTACTGTATAATACAGTCAATTGTACAGTATTGTACTGTGGCCATTACACAGTATTTGCTTTGATAAAATATTTATATTACAGTAGGCTTACTGTAATATGAAAAACAGACTTTTACTTGCTGCTGAGTTGCCTGTAAGCTACTGTAAAAATCACAATAACCCTTTTGCAGTGTTGCCAAGTGTATTTGACTGCGTGACAGACCCGTGTCAGTATTTCATCCGAAACCTACACGGAATAAAAATATAAACGCAACATGCAACAATGGTACTGGCTTGGATCAGAAAACCAGTCAGTATCTGGTATGACCACCATTTGCCTCATGCAGCGAAACACATGTCCTTCTCATAGAGTTGATCAGGCGTTTGATTGTGGCCCGTGGGAATGTTGTCCCACTCCTCTTAAATGGCTGTTCGAAGTTGCTGGATATAGGCACGACAATGGGCCTCAGCGTCTCGTCCCGGACTGTCTGTGCATTCAAATTGCCATCAATAAAATGCAATTGTGTTTGTTTTCCATAGCTTACACCTGCCCATACCCACCATGGGGCACAATGTTAACAATGTTGACATCAACAAACCGCTCGCCCACACGACGCCATACACGCTGTCTGCCATCTGCCCAGTACAGTTGAAATCGGGATTCATAGCGTGAAGAGCTCACTTCTCCAGCGTGCCAGTGGCCATCGAAGGTGAGCATTTGCCCACTTAGGTCAGTTACGACGCCCCAAATGCAATCAGGTCAAGACCCCGGTGAGGACGACAAGCACACAGGTGATCTTCCCTGACAGTTGTTAGTCGGCTGTGCAAACCCACAGTTTCATCAGCTGTCCGGGTGGCTGGTTTCAAAACCATCCCGTAGGTAAAGAAGCCGGATGTGGAGGTCCTGGGCTGGTATGGTTACATGTGGTCTGTGATTGTGAGGCTGGTTGGACATACTGCCTAATTCGACTTATGGTAGAGAAATGAATGTTCAATTATCTGGCAACAGCTCTGGTGGACATTCCTGCAGTCAGCATGCAATTGCACGCTCCCTCAGATGATACATCTGTGGCATTGTGTTGTGTGACAAAACTGCACATTTTAGAGTGGCCTTTTATTGTCCCCAGCACAAGGTGCACCTCTGTATTTTTTTGTTTAATGCGCTTCTTGATATGCCATACTTGTCAGGTGGATGGAGGACTTTGGCAAAGGAGAAATGCTCACAGGTGTGTAAACAAATTTGTGTATAACATTTTAGAGAAATAAGCTTTTTGTGCATACGGACAATTTCTAGGATCTTTTATTCCAGCCCATGTAACATGGGACCAACTCTTTACATGTTGCGTTTATATTTTTGTTCAGTGTAACTCACATTCACATTGTACTTTCAGCACATTCACATGTACCACTGTTGTTTTCTATCACAATAAAAATGAGGTCCATCTCAAAGACACTCCCCCCGGATCGTCATTGTGTTTCTTCTACGTGTCTGTACTCTGAGTGTACATACTTAGCACGGGGGGGGAGAGACAAGAACCTTAGCATGTTCATCTCTGATCTACTTGGCCAGAGCTGTGTGTGGCCTAACCCCACGGAGGCTTGTGTCTGTCTCTTTAAAAACACGGCTGCCTTTTATAGTAGTCACTGCAGCAATGGGGCCCATTGGTCAGGGTGGGCATCAGACCTGGTTGAGCGGATGCAACGCACCATGGTAACACAGGAGGTCAGTGCTGTAGGTTTACGGACATGGTCACATGGTGTTTGTGTGGAAACATGGCGTCATCTGGACCCGAAAGGCAGTGGTGCAGTGTTCATCATGCATCACGTACTGACACACAGGAACAGTTAACCACAACTGGCGATGAAGATGTTGTGAATGTCAGTCTGTCAAAAGGGAGGGAAAAAAATATTATAACTAGGCCAATTCAAAAGACAATCATCATACATGTGTATGAGATGGATGCTGGCCTAAATAGGCAGAGAATTCTAATCAAGAGAAGTCAGGTAAGAGTTTATATACCAAGAACCAGGGTAGGAGAAAGAGAGCGAGAGAGGAAGAGAGATTTGGCGGACGAGTGGCCCACAGTGGTTAGCTTGTATGTTTGGTTAGTTTAGGAAACGCGCTGTGGCATTATTGTTTTCTTAGTGGTCAGACCGTGACGCAGAAATAAAGCCAGAAGTTCAAAGGGAGCCAGTGTTACTCACAGTGGGGTGTGTACCCCAAGACGTAGCCCCCCTTCCACCCTTCTCTACTGCTCTAATATCCCTTTCATGGCATGTCAAGCAGCCCTAGGCAAGGCCACTTCACGGTAGCTCCGCTCGCCCACAGTCAACCCTCTCAGCTCACAGTTTGTCCACCTCGGGCCCCTGCCAACCTGGCATCGCCGGAGTTGGAGATGGGATGTCGGTTCACGTTCATCTTGGGAGATATCGGCATTAGAAGAGGCTCGGCATTTTCTGAAACCACAGGTTTATTTAAATTCCACAGAAATCAACTCCAACTCATCGGCTCCGATTTTAGAACAACAGAAAATGCAGGTAATTATCCTGTAGGTACGTTATTTAAAAAGAAAAATGTACCATACTAAATAGAGAAAGGAGCCAAGCGATGTGTTTACGTTGCTGACTGGTTGTCATCTATCATTAGTCAAGTCAGCAGATGCATCTTTTTGGCCAAAACATCCATAGACCACTAATCCATATCAATACAGATACATAACCAGCATGCTGTATTGTAATGACAGAAATACAAGTATTTCTTTCCTTTTTATAAATGGATTATAATGAGTGTGGGGGGAGGGGGGGGGGGTACTGGGAGGGACATACCTGAAATTGGTCCATTTCATAAAATGATGTGAGTAACAAGAACTTTTTAACACAGCCACAAACTGTTCAGAGCCATGTTTTAGGCCACAAAATGATTACCTGCTCCTTCCCTTAGCATGGTGCCTAATGACCCTCCATGGGTAGACTAGTCTGACATTCTAAAAAAAATAATAGATAAATGTTTATAGTCTAACGATTACATCACAAAAGCAAAGGTCTGAACAAATACACAGACCCGCCACCTCTTTCCCTTCTCCACTTCCCAGGGACCTTTGCTTTGGAAAAGAGCTCTAAAAGGACAGAATCCGGTGCCCGTTTACCCAGCACATTTATTTGGTCCACCGTTGAGAAAACATGAACTTTTGCTTAACTGTGTATTATTAAAATGTAAGCTCTTTTTCCATTAGGCCATGGTGATAGGGTGCGTGCAGGTGTGCGTTCCAACCAGGGGTCTCCTTGTTTACCCCCTTACTGGTAATGTTGAGGACTAAAAAGCTTTTTTTTTGATTGACATGGGTCAGCTGTTGTGTCTACTACGGTTGTGATTAATATACTAATGATGCACGGCTGATATTTGTTTTTGGATTTGCAACTACGTAAATAACTTTGCGTAGTTACAAATCCAAAAACAAACATCACACGTGCATCAGTAGTTTATAAATCACATAACGTATACCCCTTTCTCTTTCTCTCTCAATTCAATTTGAACTCAGCTTTAAGGCCTTTATTGGCATGGGAAACATATGTTTAACATTGCCACAGCAAGTGAACAAAAATAATACACAAAAAGTAAATTAAACAACACAAAAATGAACAGTAAACATTGCACTCACAAAAGCATCCAAAGGGAATAAAGACATTTCTCTCTCGCCATGCCTCAGCCAGACAGTAACCCAATCCGGCTGGCTGCTTATTCGCCAGCATGCGGACAAACGTGGATTTCTGTAGGCTGATGGGGCATGTTCAACACAATGTTCCCATACTGTCTGCTCCCCATCCACAGGAGAGATTAGTAATGGGGTTTTGCCATGTGAAAATGGCCCGTCTACTACTGTGGGTCATCGCATCAGCAACACTAGGGAAGACTAGCTTTGCCATCCATAGAATACAATGGGAGCTTGCCCAGTACAGTCAAGCAGCTCCAACCCACAGACTGCAGAATGAACATTTAACATTTAATAATGAGTTCCAATGAGTCCCATTATTGAGAAGGGCATGGGAATGAACCAATAGAACACTATAATATTGGATATTGGACAATACCGTGATTGTTAGGAAATCACGATGGAACGTAGTCAAAACTGCAGTTGTTTAAACGGGATAATGTTTATTTGAGTGTTTTATGAATCATCTTTCCTCTTGGATAGATGTGTGTGTTGTGTGTGTGTTTTGTTCGACTCCTCTTAGATCACCAGCGCCGGGAGAGCGCGGAGGAGGAAACGTCCTGTAAACTGGACACAAGCCAGAGACTCGCAGTTTGAAAGCTAGATTGCGCAGCCCAAGCTGCAGTGCTCGTATTGGAAGATTGGCTTGAAAACTGTGACGAACAAATTGTACCAAAAGACGTCTCCGTCTCATTCGATAGCTTTTAACCAAACACAAAACACAACGAGTTCAGTCTCGAACAACCAGCAGAATTAGCTGTTGCTACAAAGATTATTTTGTTTTCTCAGAAATTGTAACTGAGTCCAGAGCCAGTTCAGTCCAGAGAGGGAGAGGGCAGGAACTACATAAGACTCTCTGTCACATTATCATGGCAGACTGAGATTTACGACGAACAACTCCCTCTGCCTCTCTGGCTCTGAGTTGTGGCTGATCTCGAACATGCCAAGGGCAGAACTAAGGCCTAAATCATACTGCCAGCTGGTACAGGGACACAATGTGAAAAATAACCCCAGCAGTGCTACACTACAGTAGCATTTATCTGTACTAATTTACTTCAGTAGGAGGTATTATACTATATTTTGGCATGATTTGGCATGACATTGCAAGCACAGCAGGCAGGATAATGTCTGAGACTTACGCATTTCACCATTAGACTACAGACAGATTGTTAACCTCTTTGAGTTACATACTAAGCACTGACTAACCAGCCATGTCAGTGTGTTCTTTCAAATGGTTAGATGTCCCTCAGCTAAAGCTTTCTAAACATCCGCTTATTTGCGGCTGAGAGACGTTGAGAACTCCACGCTGTGACAACATGTTTTGGCAGTTTGTCCAAACTTTCCCTTTGTCACCGAGGCTGGGTTCAGGCTAATAAGTGATGAAAAGCCTCTGGAAGTCTCAGGGTCCTGATGGAGACACCTCCAGGCATTAACATGAGCTCTAAGCAAGTGGTGCTCCCCGAAGAGTAACCCAATCCTGACAGCGGCGTCCCCACCGACGAGCTTCTTGTCGTTAGCATACACTTGATTTGATGGGAGCTGCTGAAAGGCCCGTTATGAGAGGATGATTTTTAATTACGTTTGTCAACTCCAATACCCTGAGGCTGCTCTGCTGAGGATACGGTTGTGGTGTTTCCTACAGTAGTTTGATGTGTTTGGGGAAGAAGGGGGGTGGATGTTTGTCAAGAGTAAGGACTCTTCCCAAACAGCGAGTAATGGAAGATGTTGCAGGAGAGAAAGAGACAGAGAGTTAAGGAGAGATCATGTACTGCTCCAGCTCACCTAGCTAACTAAGGCCTAACCTAAATGAACACCATTTAGGTTGGATGATGGCCACTCTCCTCTGCCCCCAGCCCAACCCAACCCACAGCCTGCTACCTCAGGCCTGATCCAACCTGATCCTGGCACTGGTTTCAGGGAATCAGGTTTTTATTAAGCTGTGGTCGGGTCTGGCTTAGGTTCATATTGGGTGGGGGGGATACAGACGGTGGGATAAGTTACCCTTTGTGCAAACAGGCGGAGGAGAAAGGCAGACTGTGTGGAAGGGAGAGGGGCTTAAAGGAGGGAGGGATGGAGGGATTGGCCTGTTGGTTCCACCGGTCCTGGTCCCGGGGCTCACGCTGGGGCCCAGGCCCGTGCCACTCAGAGCTTCCCCCAGTAACCACAGCCTTGACAGTGTGACAACTGGGATGTTCATCCTGTAACCACACTGTAAAACCTGATGAGTTAAGTTTACTCAAATGGTTTGAGGAACCAAATGCATTGAACCATTTGAGTCTGAAAATATAATCATTTGTGTATAGTGTACTGTGAATATTTGAGTAAGCATACCAAGTGTTCTTGTAAACTTGACTTGAATATTTGAGTGAAGTGTACTTAAAAGAAAACTGTTTATTAGGAAACAATATTCAATTTGTATCTTTTTCAGAAATTGCTTGCAAGGATAATATCAATGTATTGTTTCAGTATGTAACAATAACAGGCTGTTGCTTTACAGCCGTATTCTAAAATGTATTAAATAGTTTTCTTTCTCTCATCAATCTTCACACAATACCCCATAATGACAAAGCAAAAACAGGTTAAGAAATGTTTGCAAATGTAGGAACAAAAATAAATAAAATATCACATTTACGTAAGTATTCAGACTCTTTACTCAGTACCTTGTTAAAGCACCTTTGACGCTACAAGCTTGGCACACTTGTATTTGGAGAGTTTCTCCCATTCTTCTCTGCAGATCCTCGCAAGCTCTGTCAGGTTGGACGGGGAGCGTTGCTGCACAGCTATTTTCAAGTCTCTCCAGAGATATTCGATCAGGTTCAAGTCCAAACTCTGGCTGGGCCACTCAACGACATGCAGAGAAAATCAAAACAAATTTTATTTGTCACGTGCGCCGAATATAACCTTACCGTGAAATGCTTACTTACAAACAATGCAGTTTTAAGAAAAAAGAGAGTTAAGAACAAAAAGGAGGTGGGGGGGGGGGGGGGGGGGTCAATGCCAATAGCCCAGTTGGCCATTTGATTAAATGTTCAGCAGTCTTTTTGCTTTGGGGTAGAAGCTGTTAGGTAGGCCTTTTGAACCTAGACTTGGTGCTCCGGTACCGCTTGCCGTGCAGTAGCAGAGAGAACAGTCTATGACTTTGGTGACTGGAGTCTTTGACAATTTCTGGGGCCTTTCTCTGACACCGCCTAGTATATAGGTCTTGGATAGCGGGAAGCTTGGCCCAGTGATGTACCTGGCCGTACGCACTACCCTCTGTAGCACCTTGCGGTCGGATGCTGAGCAGTTGCCATACCAGGCGGTGATGCAACTATTCAGAATGCTCTCGATGGTGCAGCTGTAGATCTTTTTGAGGATCTGAGGACCCATGCCAAATATTTTCAGTCTCCTGTGGGGGAAAAGGCGATGTCGTGCAGACTTCAAGGCTGTCTTGGTGTGTTTGGACCGTGATAGTTTGTTGGTGATTTGGACACCAAGGAACCTGAAACTCTTGACCTGCTCCACTACAGCTCCATCGATGTGAATGTGATGCTGCCACCACCATGCTATATCATAGCGATGGTGCCAGGTTTCCTCTAAACGTGATGCTTGGCATTCAGACCAAAGAGTTCAATCTTGGTTTCATCAGAACAGAGAATATTGTTTCTTGTGGTCTGTGAGTCTTTCTGTGCCTTTTGGCAAACACCAAGTGGGCTGTCATGTGCCTTTTACTGAGTAGTGGCTTACGTCTGGCCACTCTACTATATAGGCATAATTGGTGGAGTGGTGCAGAGATGGTTCTCCTTCTGGAAGGTTCTCCCATCTCCACAGAGGAACTCTAAAGCTCTGTCAGAGTGACCATCGGGTTCTTGCAACCTGGCCAAGATAAAGCAAGCTGTACGACAAAAACAACAACACAGAGTTACACATGGGATAAACAAACATACAGTCAATAACACAATAGAAAATCGGTTTACAGTGTGTGCAAATGAAGTAAGGAGGTAAGGCAATAAATAGGCCATAGTGGCAAAGTAATTACAATTTAGCAATTAACACTGTAGTGATATGTGCAGATGAGAA
The DNA here is from genome assembly GCF_021184085.1 of Oncorhynchus gorbuscha. NCBI lineage: Eukaryota > Metazoa > Chordata > Actinopteri > Salmoniformes > Salmonidae > Oncorhynchus > Oncorhynchus gorbuscha. The sequence continues at coordinate 51,547,552 of NC_060179.1, forward strand.
GGTACCGGTGTGCAAAAGAGCAGAAAAAACTATATGGGGATGAGGTAGGTTGTTAGTTGGATGGGCTATTTACAGATGGGCTGTGTACAGCTGCAATGATCGGTAAGCTGCTCTGACAGCTTATGCTTTAAGCTAGTGAGGGAGAAATAAGTCTCCAACTTCAGGAATTTTTGCAATTTGTTCCAGTCATTGGCAGATAACTGGAAGGAAAGACAGCCAAACGAGGTGAGATATACCTGCTGGAGCAAGTGCTACGGGTCGGTGTTGCTATGGTGACCAGTGAGCTGAGATAAGGCGGAGCTTTATCTAGCAAAGACTAATAGATTACCCTGAACCAGTGGGTTTGGCGACGAATATGTAGCAAGGACCAGCAAGCGAGAGCATACAGGTCGCAATGGTGGGTAGTATATGGGGCTTTGGTGACAAAACGGATGGCACTGTGATAGACATTATGCAATTTGCTGAGTAGGGTGTTGGAGGCTATTTTGTCAATTATATCGCCAAAGTCAAGGATTTGCACGATAGTCAATTTTACGAGGGTATGTTTGGCAGCATGAATGTAGGAGGCTTTGTTGCGAAATAGAAAGCCGATTTTGGATTGGCGATGCCAGACACCTTTGTATTTATAGTTGTCACATAGTTGTCCACATATTCTAAGTCAGAACCGTCCAGAGTATTGATGCTGGGCGGGTGCAGGCAGCGATTGGTTGAAGTTTTTCATTTTTTCGGTAAAAAAATATAATATAATTTAAAAATGTGTATTTGCTTTGTCAATTATGGGGTATTGTGTGTAGAATTTTTTTATTTCATCAATTTTAGAATAGGTCTGTAACGTAACAAAATGTGGAAATAGTCAAGGGGTCTGAATACTTTCCGAAGGCGCTCTATATTTTTGATCAGATTATATTAAAGCAGGTCATGTTTGTGTAAAAAAAAACAGTGACTCGGGAACATAAGTAACACTACATGTATTTGTCTTCGGTCATCATCATGTGCTGGTGTCTGTTTGCCAATGTTCAATTGCATTTCCTTTCGTCCTCGCTCCTCGCTTCAGTCTCAAAACCCAATGGATAAGAAGGCCAGAAGGGCGGGACCTCGTACCTTTTCGTCCAATGGGTTTTGAGAAGGAGGCAAGGAGCGAGGATGTGAGGAATAAAGGAAATGCAATGGAGATTCCCCCCTATACATAGGTTTTGTACAACGTGGGAATTCTCCAAAACCATACGACACAAACGACGGTCAAACATGACAAGATCCCGTAACTATCTAACGTTAGCCAAGTAAAGCAATTGACTCGCCGTGTAAAACCCCGGCCAGCAGCGTGCACTCTCGTGTTTTTTTCTTGTGTGTGGAAAACAAAACAGTGCACGGCATCCTTTCCAATCCAGTTAGCTTCACATTGTCATGCATATTCGCATAACTTGGCCTGCCTGCATTTCATTTCCAGCTTTCATTCACGAAAAAAATAGACTGATAATAATGGTCGTAGCTTAACTTGATTAAAACTGCTGAGATGTAATGTTAGCCCTGGCTTTCCTGCCACAGTTAGCGAGATTGCTATCTTTAGAGATTATGCTTCAGAATTCGACAGATTAACACACACATGACACAAATGAACAATTCATACGTTTTCACCATCGAGAAAGTATCCACTGTTGCCGACAATATTTGACATTTGAATTGCGGAGATTGTGCCTCGATGTCGGAAACCATTTCCGAGAACGTGCGGAAAGTCAATGTAGATGACATCAGACGCAATCAAGGTCAAACTATTACACAAGTTGTACACATTAATTTGTTCTTTCAAATTACATTCATTCTGATTGACTACAATTTACAATAATTAATCATTGAGTTATAAGTAAGTTGAACTTTTAGTAACCTTTGACTATACTGAACTTAATTTGTTTAGCAAGATATACTGTTAGGTTTTACATTGCAGTACAGGGAATGGTTGAAGACCCAAGATCCACTGACACGCTCGCAAGTTCCACGTTCCACTGTAAGAGACTGCAGTATCGTCCAGGGACCATCTGAACAAGCATGCCAAATTAGGGGATGTTTGTGATGATACAGTTTGATATTGTGCAAAAACAACCACTCATGAATGGGATTTATCCTAAGATGTCTCGGTACAGTAGAGATGTCTCGGGTACAGTAGTTTAAATACACCACAGCTACAGCGAGCTGGTGTGATTGCCTCATTGTCCTCTGAGGACATGTACAAACCATATGTACGCTCTGACAACAAACACTGCTGCTTTTATTATCATACAGAGAGGCCTCTGATGTTGTACGATGGAGCATATGGCTGAGCTCCATACCCACGTGCCCCCGGGGAGGAATATTGTGCATTCAAAGTGGTTAGATCATCCACGGATACAGATATGACCTCGTGCTTCTCTTGATGTCTGAGTCCACGGCCCATGTGTCACTTGTCATGTGACGGACAGTGGAGAGAGCAGGTCGGCGGCAATTTCCTCACGACGCTCCACTCTGCTATGGAACTGTGAATCATATCATAACGGGTTGCCCCCAGATGGCCAATCCAGGAGGGACACAGACAAAGTTGTGAAAGACATCATGGCCAAAATACAGCAATCACTGCATTCACTCTTTCAGTCATCGTCCTAATTTGGAACAGACAGTGTAGTCACTGCACTTTTGGATCTCTGGAAGTAGTGATCATTGGTTCTGACCGCCGACACCTGTCACAAATGAAGGTGGTCACGGAGAGGACGTACAGGACAGGAGGCCTGTGTCAAAGAGTGGACTCTGAGCTAAACTCTAGAGACTCCCCGGGGGAGACATGGAGGTCTACGATCCCCCAGGGCTGTTGAGGTGATAGAGCGAGCCGTATGCTGTGATGGTTACTGCAGGCCAGGAGCATGTCTGTCCATCTATCTGTCTGTCTTCCTCTCCTGTCTGCCTTACCTCAAATAGAGGATGTATGTATGTATGTATGTATGTATGTATGTATGTATGTATGTATGTATGTATGTATGTATGTATGTATGTATGTATGTATGTATGTATGTATGTATGTATGTATGTATGTATGTATGTATGTATGTATGTATGTATGTATGTATGTATGTATGTATGTATGTATGTATGTATGTATGTATGTATGTATGTATGTATGTATGTATGTATGTATGTATGTATGTATGTATGTATGTATGTATGTATGTATGTATGTATGTATGTATGTATGTATGTATGTATGTATGTATGTATGTATGTATGTATGTATGTATGTATGTATGTCCTCTCAGTCTGCCTTCACTCCAAAATAGGATCTCCCCCACCTTGTCATCTGCCTTTGCCTATGCTCTTGTCCTGTCATAGGGAGAAGTGTAGAGAGCAAAGCCAGAAAGGAGGAGGTAGGAGGTAAATAAGGTCTTCTAGACCCTTATTTTTATTACGCTTCTCGAGCAAAAGTGTCTGAAACATTCCGTTTTTATTTCAAGAGGTCACATAGAAGCACATGTGGTCCAAATTACGCAGAGTTTTGTAAGAGGGCCGTAGCTCTGAAAACCAATGGGGTATGAAGAGTTGCCATGTCTGACTTTAGATTCCTTAATTAAATTGGGGTAGAAGGAGCGCCTTCTCAACTTATTCGTCTTCACTCACTCTTCACTTCACTTCACTCCGCTGTCTTCGTTACTCTAACACACGAAGGAGACTAACGTGTCTGTTCCCGGTTCATCATCAGGAGTAATGGGACCCTTGAACGGACTGTGTGTGTGTGAGTGTGTGCGTGCGGGCAGTGTTCGTACGCGTGTGTGTGCTACATACGTGCATGTATGTACTTGAGTGTGTGTATGCAGTGGTGGAAAAAGTGCCCACTTGTCATACTTGATTAAAAGTAAAGATACCTTAATTGAAAATGACTAAAGTAAAAGTGAAAGTCACCCGGTAAAATACTACTTGAGTAAAAGTCTAAAAGTATTTGGTTTTAAATATACTTAAGTATCAAAAGTAGAAGAAATAAAATCATAATTTCAAATTCCTTTAGTCAGGCAATCCAGACGACACCATTTTCTTGTTATTTTAATATACGGATAGCCAGGGGTACACTCAAACACTCAGACCTCTTTACAAATGAAGCATTTGTGTTTAGTGAGTCTGCAAGATCAGGTCAGGGATGTTCTCTTTATAAAGTGCGTGAATTTGACAAGTTGCCTGTCCTGCTAAGCATTCAAAATGTAACGAATACTTTGGGGTGTCAGGGAAAATGTAGGGTGTAAAAAGTACATTCTCTTCATTAGGAATGTAGTGAAGTAAATGTAAAAGTTGTCCAAAATATAAATAGTAAAGTATAGATACTGTAAAAAATTTCTTAAATAGTACTTTACACCACTGTGTGTATGTGTGCGTGTTAGTGTGCATGTGTGTTGCGTGCGTGAGGTGTCTGTACTTATGTGTGTGCGTACATGCGTGCATGTCAAATCAAATCAAATTCTATTCATCACATACACGTGTTTGCGGGTGTAGTGAAATGCTTGTGTTTCTAGCTCTGACAGTGCAGTAATATCGAACAAGGAATATCTAACAATTTCACAACATATACCCAATGCACACAAATCTAAGTAAAGGAATGGAATGAAAAATATATAAATATATGCACGAGCAATGTCAGAGCAACATAAACTAAGATACAATAGAATAGAAAACAGTATATACTGTACATATGAGACAAGTAATGCAAAATATGTAAACATTATTAAAGTGACTAGTGTTTCATTTATTAAAGTGGCCAGTGGTTTCACAACTATGTATATAGGCAGCAGCATCCAATGTGCTAGTGATGTCTATTTAACAGCCTAATGGCCTTCGAGATAGAAACTGCTTTTCAGTCTCTCAGTCCCAGCTTTGATGCACCGGTACTGACCTCACCTTCTGGATGATAGCGGGGTGAACAGGCAGTGGCTCGGGTGGTTGTTGTCCTTGATGGCCTTCCTGTGACATCGGGTGCTGTGAGTGTCCTGGAGGGCAGTTAGTTTGTCCCCGGTGATGTGTTGGGCAGACCGCACCACCTTCTACCGATCCCTGTGATAGCGAGCAGTGCAGTTGCCATACCAGGCGGTTATACAGCCCGACAGGATGCTCATTTGTGCATCTGTAAAGGTTTGTGAGGGTTTTAGGTGCCAAGCCAAATTTCTTCAGCCTCCTGAGGTTTTCCTTGAAGTTTTCCACCTTCTCCAATGCGGTCACGTTGATGTTGATGAGGCGGTGCTCCCTCTGCTGTTTCCTGAAGTCCACGATCATCTCCTTTGTTTTGTTGACCTTGAGTGAGAGGTTATTTTCCTGGCACCACACTCTCAGAGCCCTCACCTCCTCCCTGTAGGCTGCCTTGACATAGTTGGTAATCAAGCCTACTACCGTTGTGTCGTCTGCAAGCTTGATGATTGAGTTGGAAGCGTGCGTGAACACGCAGTCATAGGTGAACAGGGAGTACAGGAGGGGGCAGAGCACGCACCCTTGTGGGGTGATGTTTCCTACATTCCACACCTGGGGGCGGGCCGTAAGGAAGTCCAGGACCCAGCTGCACATTGGCGGGGATCAGACCCAGGACTTCGAGCTCAATGATGAGCTTGGAGGATACTATGGTGTTGAATGCTGAGTTATTGTCAATGAACAACATTCTTACATAGGTCATCATCAAGACATATGCTGGACCCTATGTCAGAGAGATGTTTCTGGGACCACATCTCTTCTTTCAGGGTAGATTATAGCAATATTGTCTTATGTTTCGGCCTATTTACATGTATATTTCTAGTATTGTACCTATTTTTGGCTGTATTTTTTTATTCTCCAAATGCAGACAATGACCCAAACACACTGCCGCCCGGGTTGGCATTGCAAATGAGGACATAAACACTTGTTTACATTATTTATTGTAACCACAATGTGACAAATAATTTGTATCTACCTTTCCAATTACTTTTAGAGTTTGGGATTTACAAATGTATGTTTTCATGTCATTGTAACGTTAAATCCAGTTCGGATTTAATTATAGCGTTTGACTGACGCCTTTAGAGATAGGTCTAATGCTTTAATATTTAATAATATCTGCCCTCTGAATTAATATCTAAGGGGCATTTTTCACGCCATTATTAGTTACATTGTTTTATTTTGAACATGCAGACAGGCACTAAGAACAGCGGGAACATTTCCCGAGTCAGCGTTTCCCTAGTCAGTGGATAAAGCTGGAGAACAGCAAGGCAATCCCATTGTGTGCCACTCGGGAGCCAAGACCAATATGACCAATATATATTGTCCTGTTAGAAACATTGTTTGCAGAATTCACAGCCTGCCATGCGTGTGAAAAACAGAGTTAATCTGTGAGAATATCTAAGGGGCTTTATATAATTCAAAATTAATTCATAATAATAATAAAAGCTTTGTTTTAAAAAATAACAATATTTCTGAGATGATTTTCTTTTCAAATGACGTAAAGGGAGTGAGAAAAACGGCATTCTTGAACATGGGGTGAGACATTTATCATTTGTAAATAAAACCACCCTATTATTTAGAATAATTTATTTCTGTTTATAGAGAGAGAGAGAAATCAAAAGCCTACCATCACATCATGGGTCTCCCGGTCGGCGCAGGTATTGAACCAGCATCTGTAGCAACGCAGTTCGCACTAAAATGCAGTGTCTTAGACCCACTCAGGCGCTGTACACTGTCGGGAGTAGTCTACAGTACTACAGTAAGAGCAAAATAATCCTAATATTTCACACCCTAATTGTAGTCTAAGTGTCTCTTAGAATAACAACCTTAGTGTAACAACAGTTTTAGTAAGTAATACTGATGGGTAGTAACAAAAAATAAGTGTACTTTTAGAGACACAGTAGTGCCTTGGGACCCAAAAGCATAATCGGTGCTCTAACTCCCCCTTGTGTTGGTCTGGAGCAATGAAGTAGTAACGCAGGGTACCGTACTAAACCACAAATTACCTCTAAGTCCCGCAGCATAATCACAAAACTTTGGGTTTAGCAACCACTGTAAGTCTCGTGTCTGAGCTGTTGAATTGCGACTCCACTTTGTCTCTATACTGACGTTTTGCCTTTTTGATTGCCTTGCAGAGGGGAAAACTACACTGTTTGTATTCTGTCATATTCCCAGTCACCTTGCCATGGTTAAATGTGGTGGTTCACACTTTCAGTTTTGTGTAAATGCTGCCATCTATCCACAGTTTCTGGTTAGGGAAGGTTCTAATAGTCACAGTGGCTACAACATCCCCTATTCACTTCCTGAAAAACTCAGTCACCGTATCAGTATATTTGTTGATGTTATTACGGAGGATACTTGGAACATATCTCAGTTCGCGTGATCAAAACAATCTTGAAGTGTGGATTCCAATTGGTCAGACCAGCGTTGAATAGTCCTTATCACGGGTACTTCCTGTTTGAGTTTCTGCCTATAGGATGGGAGGAGCAAAATGGAGTCTTGGTCAGATTTGTCGAAAGGAGGGCGGGGGAGGGAGGGCCTTGTAGGCATCCTGGAAGTTGGAGTAGCAGTGGTCGAGTGTTTTAGCATCGCGAGTACTACAGTCAGTGTGTTGATAGAACTACTGCAGCCTCTTTCTCAAATTTGCTTTGTTAAAATCAATAGCTACAATAAATGCAGCCTCAGGATATGTGGTTTCCAGTGGGCATAAAGTCCAGTGAAGTTCTTTGAGGGCTGCCGTGGTATCAGCTTGAGGGGGGATATACATGACTATAACCTAAGACAATTATCTTGGGAGATAATACGGTAGGCATTTGATTGTGAGGTATTCTAGGTCGGGTGAACAAAAGGACTTGAGTTCCTGTATGTTACACAATCACACCATGATTTGTTATTCATGAAACACACCCCCGCTCTTCTTCTTCCCAGGGAGATATTTATTCCTGTCTGCGCGATGAACTGAGAACCCAACTGGCTTGACGAACTTGAAAGTATATCCAGAGAGAGCCATGTTTCTGTGAAACAGACTATGTTACGATACATTCATGCTGCGAACAGCCCGTTCCATCTCATCCCAAAGAAGCTCTATTGGGTTGAGGTATTGGGTCTGCGCAGGCTACTCAAGGAAACTGAACTCAGTATCATGTTCCAGGCAACATTTTTTCCACTCCTCCATTGTTCAGAGTTGGTAATCGCTTGCCCACTGGATTTTAGCAGATAGGAGTGAAACCCGGTGTGGTCGTCTGCTGCAATAGCCAACCCTTGACAAGGATTGACGATTTGTGTATTCTGAGATGCCGTTCTGCAGATCATTGTTGTACTGCGACATTATTTGTTTGCTTGTGGCCCATTGTTAGCTTCCATGATTCCTGCCATTCTCCTTCGGCCTCTCATCAACAAGCTGTTTTTGTCCACAGGACTGCCACCTACTGGATGTTTTTTGTTTGTCCCACCATCCTCGGTAAACTCCAGACACCGTCGTAGGTGAAAAGCCTAGGAGAGTGGCCGTTTCTGAGATACTGGATCCGATGCACCTGGCACTGACGATCATACCACGCTTAGTCGCAGAGGTCACTTGTTTCGCAGTAGCTGAATGCCTCGATGCCTGTCTGCCTGCTCTATACAACAAGCCACAGTCCTGTGACTCCATTTTCATGAACGGGGTGTGCGCACATATATGCATGTGTGTGCATGTGTGTGTGTGTGTTTAGCAGAGGGGCCCTTGGCACAGGTTGACGATGTTTGCCAAGCCTAGGCCCACTCTGATCAGATATGATGTGTTTTTCCTGTGCCGAAAATCCTGGTTTGTGCTGCCTGGTTAGCACACATAATTACACCCTAATGCTCATGTCAGCGGCTGGGATTATCTGATTGACAGCTAATGAGCCAAGTCCCATTCTTCACATCTCCCATGCCTCTCTCTCAGCCTACCACAAAACCACAGCCAACCCCTCTGTGCTGCTATCCCTACTGCTTCTACCTGCCACAGTTTTATGGAGCCTGAAATCCTATGGACTGAAATGGTACTGGGCACTGTTCTGAAATACCCTATTTGCTGTGTTAACTAAAGTGATGGCAATTTACTAGACGACAGTACAACTGTATGTGCAGTACTTGAAATCTTAGTCACGCCTTTCCTTCTGCTAGTCTGCCTACTGTTGATTTCTAGAACGTCCCAGAGACCAAAACCAGGCGTCAATCTCAAGAACAACATAGCCTGCGTGTCATTTATCAATGCCGTCTGCCTGTGACGCAGATTGATGATGTCATCTGTTCCACTGTTGCTCTTGGGACACAGAATATCACGAGGCATACCCCCGCAAATGTTAAGGAAAATAAGAACCTAAGAGGGCAAAACGTACCGTCCGTCAAATTATTTAATGTGCCGCCTGATAAGTTTAACCTTCAACTGCAGACCAAACAGCAATTTTGCCTTGCTATAATTGCGCAATTTATAATGACCTGATGTACAGATAGAGTTATGTGGAGTTATGCTCGATATTGCCAAAACAAGTAGCTTAATCAGATTCAGGGGCACTTCTATTGAAAGTGCATTGTTTCCTAGGATGTTTTTCTTATATAAGGTATCTGGTATTTTGATAACTTTATTACGGGTAAAAAAGTTTGAAAACTGGTGGGAGTCATTTTCTTTTTGTTAAGGCGGGTCTGTGTAAAGGTCAGAGGAGGGGATCGACTCCTGTTGGTTTCGCCATTTTCTGCGTGTATTATGTGTGTTCGAATTTGAGTTCCCGTATGTTTCTAGCAAACTATCCCCCTTGTGCTCGGTACCCTACAATGGCAGGCCCTTGTATAAGACCCTCACTCCATAATCAGATAAATCAGACAATGGCATCACGGTAGGATTTCAGGTTCAGGACCTCTATCATTAGTTTTGGAAGAGTCTTCTAAACTCATTAATGTCACTGGCACAATAAAACGGGCACTGGCTTGATTGTAAATGTCTTTGAGCATTAAACAGTTGCTGATCTTGGCTTTTATTCTGCCGGTGTGAGAAAACAGGGTGGATGTGTAACGAGCAGGGCGCCTCTGGGGGTGTCACGCACGTAGAGGCTGAGGCTGAAGCTCCCACGAACATGTGTACAGTAAGGCCGCTGTGTACAGGGATGTTGAGGGATCGGCTTCCCTGGAAGTCAAATAATCAATCTAGAGTAAATATAACAAACTATAATGTACCATGGTTGGTAAGTATCTGAAGGGGGCAGGGCATCATGTCCATTGTGGCATGAGGCATTTGCTCAGTCTACAGACGAGGTACGCCTCAACGTTGAGGCCTGATTCACGTGCAACACTACTGTCTTTTTTGCAATTGTAATTGTTTATAATGGAACATTTGGCTGCGGTCCTGTGCGGCCCTGTGCTGCTACTTCACAATATGATACAGGTTCAGAGTTTGAAGCCAACTTGTACCTTTAATCGTTTACATAAGACCTAGGCCGGGCCAGGAGACGAGGTACAGCAACAGCCCTTCAAGCAAGAGGAGCTTTCTCTGGGTGCATCAAACGTGTTTCGCTGCATATGAAACATAAGCCCATTTTGAATTAAATAAAAACTTAAGGTTCGAAAAAAGCCTAGAAACTAGGCAGGGAAATCATAAAGAAGGTATCAGATATGAATGTTAACTGTTACATTTTCCCTACTAGTAGGTGAGATATTCTATATCCAGAGTATGATATGAAATCTACTCAGCCCCCTAACTTATTTTGCTTGGACGGGGCAACACTGCCTTGCTTATCGAGGCTTACTCCAAGCTGACAGGGTCACAATTTACTGTAGGACTCCTTATGAGATGGGCTCTGGCTTTGGCTTGAAGGAAAACCCTTGATGGACAGGTGCTCTACCTGAGCCAAGAGCAGGAGGGGGAAAAAATGAAATAAAATCAATACTCGAACATAACTTTTTAAATAAACATTTGCACTCTATGGACATTGTTGGCAGCGACTCTCTGTAACCTGTCCCTATTGGGGGAACTTAATACAAGACGTTTGTGGAAGCCTGGCCCGCTTTGCTGCGATGGATACTGGCAAGATGTGACGTGAATAGCATGTTCTGTTGATTCAAAGCAAGAAAAAGCTGAAATCCTAATGTGCACTTTTGGGAGCCAACGTTTTCACGGATTGTTACTAATTCTAAAGGCACTCTGAGTCGTGTAGGATCGGTGTCCATAAGTAGCATTTCTTCTCTGGGGGGAGAAATTCAATTAAACAAGGTACCTGACTTTCGCATGCAAGTACACCTCTCTCTACACCCATACATGATTTAGTTTCAAACCTTAGGCCCTGCATGTTCAGTTCACTCAGACATGGAGCATGCCAAACGATCCGAGCCGACTGACCGTGGGTCTAAAGGAAAATTGACCAAAGGGACTGACTTTGAAGGACGAAAGGACATGCGAGTCAACACAAAACGAGAAAGACTCAGTCATTCAAATAAACAGCTGAACAGAAAGACAACACGTTTTAGAAGTTTCCTGAAAAATAAAATCCTTGATCCTGTCCCCATTTTTAAGTGATATGGGCAAATCCACAATAACAGAGTGATGCTGAGACTCAGACTCAGACTCAGCATCGCTCTGTTACTGTGGAATTGCCCTCATCCATGGGGCCTTCAGAGCTGAACTTACCTTAGTAGCGTAACTGAACTGAGCTAATACGAGCTGAGTTAAATTTAGCTTTGCTGATTTGCTAAGCTAAGTACGCCAGGTAGGAAGGGTAGGTTATGCTATACTGGGTGGCCTTGACTGCCATGTTGTCCTGCCCAGCTATGCTGGCCCAGGTGCTACTGACTGCAGTGGAAAAGGACTCTCTCTCTCGCTCTTTGTCTCTCTCTCCTCCCAGCTGTTGTGTGGGCATTATACAGAGAGAGAGAGAGAGAGAGAGAGAGAGAGAGAGAGAGAGAGAGAGAGAGAGAGAGAGAGAGAGAGAGAGAGAGAGAGAGAGAGAGAGAGAGAGAGAGACGTGCACAGCTGTTGCTGCAGCTGTCCTGCTCAGGACTACTGGAACTGATTCACAGCCAGGGAACACCAGGAGCATATTACATACTGTAGATGACATAGGATAAAAAAGGGTTTGGAGAGTGGAGGTACATCAGTAACTCCAGTAGATTATGCTAATGCCATGTCATCTGTTTCAGTGACCAAATCCTCTTTCCAACTTTGGCCTGTCTTGTGCCATAGTAAAACAAAATGAGGAGAATCGGGAAATCTCCTCGGCCACAATCTGACGTAAGACTTATGGTGGACGAGAACGAAATACAAACACGCGTGATCCATTCACAGTGTGGCTTTAAATAGAATGGGGTGAGGAATACCTCAGGGATTCTGTATGCTCTCCTTATTCTCTGGGATTCAGAGATTCTGTGTGCTCTCCTTATTCTCTGACTGAAATGTCAAACACACACACACACACTCACACACACACACACACACACACACACACACACACACACACACACACACACACACACACACACACACACACACACACACACACACACACACACACACACACACACACACACACACACACACACACACACACACACACACACACACACACACACACACACACGTCTACACACCCCTTTTCCTCTCCTGATCCCTTACTGGAACTGTGGGCAGGGCGTTTTAACAGGGCCTGGTTTTGGGCCAGACACTATGAATCACTTATGGGCTCTGGTAGATAGATGACACTATGTGGATGTTCAACATATGTGGTCTGAACACACACATACACCTGTCATTCGTAATACGGGTGGTATTGGTCTTGGTATACACTGAACTCTAAACACACAGCAGCAGGTCAAAGGAAGAACGCCCATAAATGTCAAAGCCGTAAGAAAGGACCTTTCTGTCATTACCTCCATCTCCATCATCACTTCTCTTTCCTCACGTAGACCGTTGATCAACATTACTGTCGTCTGAGGTTACGGACCAACTGGAAAATAAGGGCAATCTCCTCTCTGCTCTTCCTGGGAATCTAACGGTCAGGAGGACATGCTAGCTAGAATAGCAACAGAGTGAAACAAAGGTGTTCATTTCTATTTGTGAAAGGCTTTTTTGGGGGTCATTTTCTGATGATTTCAGTGTCGTTGATATGTGGTTTTCATGAGTATTTTCATATTGGAGATCAAATCATGTCAAATGAACCTCATTGGTTTCCTATAAGGCTCGTTGGTGTTCATCAGACCTGGTGGGTAATGTATATGTAGGCTGGTGTCATCTCCTATTAGGCTACATCCGCCTACACATACCATACGTGTCCCTCTCTTTTAGACTGGTCCCAGATCTGTTTGTGCTGTCTTGTGCTGTCTTGATACGGCAGCACAAACAGATCTGGGATCAGGCTAAAACAGTACAAACAGACCAGGGACCAGGCTACCTCTCTCTCTCGCTCCGTCCAGTCGGAATCACAGCTCTCCGTGCGACGTGTGGCTGGCTGCAAGGCGGCAGAGACCACAGCCACCTCGCGGGTTTATAAAGGAGTCCATTCACCAAATAATCACACTGCATGCGAAAGAAAACCCCAAGCGAAAACAAGCATGGTTTAAAGAGAAAACAATCGGGCGGTCCCGACAAATTCCTACTAATGCACAAGCGCCAAGCTGGAAAGGAATGGCTTATAGCGACGGCCGGCGGGACGGCTGCCTGCCTCAGTGCCTCGGAGGGTGCCAGCTATCCCATCAGGCCCAGCTTTGACACGTCCCTGATACATCCTGTTCCCTGCACTCTGTGGTATTTTATAGTTGGCCGAAGCCATCAGCATCCCTTCCTCCAAACACATACCCCTCTCAGCTCTCTCTGCTTTAAATGTGCAATATGCAGAAATCACTCAGTTCCTGGTTGCTAAAGTTCTAATAGTTCGCCTAATTTCGGTTTATGTGCCAAAATAAGCCATGTATAATGTAGAGAATCATTATACCAAATATATTTTCAATGACCAAAAATATTGTATTCTCAGCTTTTTGAAACTGGTGTACAAAACCAGAAGTAAAATATGCAAAAACAATAGTTAAGAATGGGACGCACAGAAATAGTAATGTAATAAATAATGTTACATTTGCGTCTTTATTAATATTACCCAATGGATATGTCTCCTTATTGTACATTATGTCAATTATTTGCACGAGACACAGTTTAAGACGACATGTTTATTTGTTCACCCTTAGCAAACCATACCTCTTGCTCAGCTGAGCCTTGTAAATGGTACTGTATACTGTACAAACACTTTTCAATCCTCTTTGAGTGGGTGTCTTTTTTGGTTACAGTAGCAAAGCTGTCTGGCGAAATAGGGCAGGTGTGTTTTGTAAAGTGATGATCTGGACGTGTGTGTTTGTTCGTGTCCGTTGGCCAGGTGTGAGTGGACAGGAGACAGGAGACAGCAGACCTGACCAGGGAGGGGATGGGATGGGAGGGGAGGTATGGGGGTGATCAGGGCATAGGGCTGAGCCATCAGCCGGGGCTCTGGAGAGAGAGAGAGAGAGAGAGAGGTCCACTCCCCACAGAAGAAGGCCTCTTTGACTCAGTGGAGGCCCTTGTGGTCTTGGAGTCGGATAGTCTGGCAGTTCTATTTTTTTATATTTTAAACATGGCCTCTAGTGGTCAGAGAGGGCTGGCTGTGAGGGGATTTCTGACAGCACACCTCCACCATGTGGTCTACAGATGAGTGGCGAGCTAGAAATGGACATAAACAGTATATCTATCTACGACAATCCTATGTTCTTTATGTCTACTTAATGAAGAATACAGATTTTTAGGGGTTATTGTGTTACTTCCTAATATGAAACCTTTTGGTAACCAGACTATCATCATCACCGGCTTCACCAACCCCCCCCCCCCAGACTGCTTGCTGGCTGACACCTAATCCAGAGCTATGTTACCATAACATTTTCATAAGTGTCCATCGCTGTAGAATAACAGTTCCAGATGAATTGGAGAAATGCCTTCTTTATAAGAGGAACGACACAAGCTATTAGTGTTCATTGGTGTTACATATTTTTTCTGTATATTTTTACAAGCAAATAAATAAAAAAATGTACACAGTGTGTCTGTGCGTGTGCGCGCGTGAGCGTGAGAGAATGTGTGTGGGAAAGAAATTGTGTGCGCGCGTGCCTGCTATTTTCGTCTTTAGCCGTATCCCTGGGAGTACTAGCGATAAGTAAGGGCATGATGAATGGGGCCGGTTATGGGGAGCTGTCAGACTAATAGAACCATACAGGCTGGTGTATGTGTGGGGTGGGGACCTCCACCACATGGCACTGCAGGACACATCTGTCACTGGACCTATTCTGGGACTGAGCCCGGGCCTGAGACAGCCACACTGCTAGGCCCGGCTTTTTCCCACCTGGAGCCTTCTATGGAGCCAGTTGTGCCCCTTACCCAGCCAGACCTAGCGTCTATGGTCCTGGGTGTTCAGGTGGAGGTCTGGTGGAGGGTTATTAACCCACACAGTATGACTGCTTTATCCCTTTAACCGGTGTGGATCATTGAAATTGAGTCAGGGCCGAAGGCTCTGCTTCAACAGAGAAATCTGATATTCAGATACAGTGAAAGCTTATCTTTACTACAGTGGGGAGGGGTTGGACACGGAGTGAGCGTGCACTTGGAGTTCGGGAAAGGTTGAATACGGCTAGAAATGTCAAGCCCTGGCTGCCTCCAACTTATTCTCTTGCCAGTAGTAAAACTAATGACAAAATTGGAACAGTCTGCTCTTTGAATGGCTCTTTTTACTCCCCAAATGTACCAATCTGTAGGCTAATTTGTCCCATGGGACACCACACACTCCCATAAAGTTGTGTCAGAGGAGCATTAGCAGTGCTAATGAATACGGTGCAGACAGAGAAGAGGTGGGGCGACTGGATGGGAGTCGCAACAACAGGACCAAGGTCAGGCGGAGCTCCTGGTCTGTACGTCTAGTCCTGGGGGTTTCATGTACAGATGAAAGATGTTCTAGCACTGGATGAAATAGAACATACGGTAGCATAAAGTGTATCATCTCAAAGTGCTGTACAGAAACCCAGCCTAAAACCCCAAACAGCCAGCAATGCAGGTGTAGAAGCACTGTGGCTAGGAAAATCTATGAGTCTATGAGGAGTGGCCAGTCCTCTTCTGGCTGTGCCGGGTGAAGATTATAAAAGAACATGGCCAAGATGTTCAAAATGTTCATAAATGACCAACACGGTCAAATAATAATAATCACAGTAAGTTGCAGAGGGTGCAACAAGTCAGCATCTCAGGAGTAAATGTCAGTTGGCTTTTCATAGCTGATCATTCAGAGTATCTCGACCGCTGCTGTCTCTAGAGAGTTGAAAACAGCAGGTCTGGGACAGGTAGCATGTCCGGTGAACTGGTCTGGGTTCCATAGCCGCAGGCAGAACAGTTGAACCTGGAGCAGCAGCACGGCCAGGTGGACTGGGGACAGCAAGGAGTCATCATGCCAGGTAGTCCTGAGGCATGGTCCTAGGGCTCAGGTCCTCCGAGAGAGAGAAAGAAAGAAAGGGAGAAAGAGAGAATTAGTGCGAGCATGCTTAAATTCACGCAGGACATCGGATAAGACAGGTGAAGTACTCCAGATATTACAGACTGACCCCAGCCCCCCGACACATAAACTACTGCAGCATAAATACTGGAGGTTGAGACAGGAGGGGTCAGGAGACACTGTGGCCCCATCCGATGACACCCCCGGACAGGGCCAAACAGGAAGGATATAACCCCACCCACTTTACCAAAGCACAGCCCCCACACCACTAGAGGGATATCTTCAACCACCAACTTACCATCCTGAGACAAGGCCGAGTATAGCCCACAAAGTTCTCCGCCACGGCACAACCCAAGGGGGGCGCCAACCCAGACAGGAAGATCACATCAGTGACTCAACCCACTCAAGTGACGCACCCCTCCTAGGTATGGCATGGAAGAGCACCAGTAAGCCAGTGAATCAGCCCCTGTAATAAGGTTAGAGGCAGAGAATCCCAGTGGAGAGAGGGGAACCGGACAGGCAGAGACAGCAAGGGCGGTTCATGGCTCCAGAGCCTTTCCGTTCACCTTCACACTCCTGGGCCAGACTACACTCAATCATAAGACCTACTGAAGAGATGAGTCTTCAGTAAAGACTTAAATGTTGAGACCGAGTCTGCGTCTCTCACATGGGTAGGCAGACCATTCCATAAAAATGGAGCTCTTATAGGAGAAAGCCCTGCCTCCAGCTGTTTGCTTAGAAAATCTAGGGACAATTAGGAGGCTTGCGTCTTGTGACCGTAGAGTACGTGTAGGTATGTACGGCAGGACCAAATCAGAGAGATAGGTAGGAGCAAGCCCATGTAATGCTTTGTAGGTTAGCAGTAAAACCTTGAAATCAGCCCTTGCCTTAACAGGAAGCCAGTGTAGGGAGGCTAGCACTGGAGTAATATGATAAAAAATGTTGGTTCTAGTCAGGATTTAGTGCTTTATCCTGGTAGCCAGAAAGTAGAGCATTGCAGTAGTCTAACCTAGAAGTAACGAAAGTATGGATTAATGTTTTTGCATCATTTTTGGACAGAAAGTTTCAGATTTTTGCAATGTTACGTAGACGGAAAAAAGCTGCCCTTGAAACAGTCTTGATATGTTCGTCAAAAGAGAGATAAGGGTCCAGAGTAACGCCGAGGTCCTTCACAGTTTTATTTGAGACGACTGTACAACCATCAAGATTAATTGTCAGATTCAACAGAAGATCTCTTTGTTTCTTGGGACGTAGAACAAGCATCTCTGTTTTGTCTGAGTTTAAAAGTTGAAAGTTTGCAGCCATCCACTTCCTTATGTCTGAAGCACAGGCTTCTAGCGAGGGCAATTTTGGGGCTTCACCATGTTTCATTGAAATGTACATCTGTGTGTCATCTGCATAGCAGTGAAAGTTAACATTATGTTTTCGAATGACATCCCCAAGAGGTAAAGTATATAGTGAAAACAATAGTCTTTATGTATTTTTGCGAGGGAGAGTATGCCTAGGTGCAGCTGGCGGTGTATGTGTTCAGCTACAAGATAGAAATGTTATTTATAGAGCTGGCACGATGCCTTCGTGCTTTTGTTCAAGGGATACTTTCTGTTCTACATGATACATTTCTATCTAAATATTATGTTCAATCTGAATAAGCTTCTGTCGTGCGATGGGGGGCTGGCTCAGACCCATCGGGCAAACATACACCTCATCATTCAGCGCCTCTGCCCCACACAGTAGTCATCGGTCAGCGCCCTGGGTAGCGCAATAATACTGTCAGCATTAGCTGTGAGATGGGCTCGCTCTCCTTACCTCCCCACCCTGCCACTGTCTGCCACCTTGTCTCATAAATCCATCCTGAACAGGTCCCTAGCGCGTGGACATGTGTCGACATATGGAGAGTGTGTGGGGGATCGTATCTATGTGTGTATGTACTGCATGCACGTGTGTGTGTGTGTGTGTGTGCGTGTGGGATGGGGGTGCGTGCGCCTGTGTGCGTCCATGATGTGTACTCAAGGGCGCATAAATGGATTCTGAAAATGTGAGGATGATTGGCATGTTAGTGTGAAACAACTAGAGCACCACAGCACCTCCATCTGGACAGTCAGAGGTAGGACATACATCAGCTGAAGGTCCCTGTTTATCCTGTTTCTGCTGCTGTCACACGGTGTCCCCTACATCTAACAGACCGAGCGAGGGCAGAACTCCCAGACCCAGTGGCTGACGGGGGGCTTGGTGCCTTCAAAGCCCCAGAAGAGTGATCCTATCCTATGGTGTCGTCTGCTGCTCCCTCTGCCCCACGGTGGCTGCTGCATGGATGTGGGAGACCAGGAGGGCTGTTTGGCTTGGCACGACTCTGCACGCGTGTAGTAAAAACAGACAGCGCAGGATGGAAAGGCCCAGTTAGAGGGGCCAGTGAGACCAGGCAGCATCCAACCCATAGGCAATGGAGTCTGGCACCCTGCCTGCCTAACCCAGTTCTCCATCCCCCCTTCCCTGTACTGTGGCTCCCTGCCCAGAAGCTGCTTGGTGGAGACCCGTGCATTTGTAGCGGTGTGGAGGCCCAGCTGTGTGTACAGTGTGTGTGTGTGTGTGTGTGTGTGTGTGTGTGTGTGTGTGTGTGTGTGTGTGTGTGTGTGTGTGTGTGTGTGTGTGTGTGTGTGTGTGTGTGTGTGTGTGTGTGTGTGTGTGTGTGTGTGTGTGTGTGTGTGTGTGTGTGTGTGTGTGTGTGTGTGTGCTTGTGTGTAAGGCAGTTTGGCTTGGCACAGCAGCCGCAGGGGTATGGAAACCTCACCCTACATGTGACTGAGGGATAGACAGACAAAAGACAACCCCTACTCAGCCACAGGACTGTCTGTCTTTCTTGTAAGGAAGGATGGACAGAGAGAAGAAAGAAGGGAGTAAAGGAGGGAGGAGATATTACAATACAGAATATCACTCTTGTACCCACTAAGTGGCAGTATAAAACACAGCACACAGAGTAGCATAAAAATGAGGCCTGGTGTAGAAGTCAAGATGGCTAATGTCTTTTGCTCAAGTAGGAGTTAAGCCGATGCCTGTGCTTGATGGTGACTTGAAAGCAGCTCTCTCTGGGTCTTTCCATGCTTCACAAACATTGTTTTGCAAGGACTTTGCCTCAGGGTGATCCTTCTCCTTTACAAGTCTGGCAAAGCTTACCAGTTTGTATGGAGTGTGAATTCTGCAGACTGTCCCCCCAAGTTCAGCTCTTTAAAATACAAAACCGCAAAGAAAAACACAAGGAGACAATGATTTCGTATGTCCCTGCGATGCTTCAGGGCTACGTTTCTTTCATTTCTTAATACAGACACCAAAGTGACGGCGTCAGAGCACATTACAATATGATCTGGTGATTGACAGTATAAATACTGAGCTCGTTACCGAAACAAAATTAAGGTGCTTCTCTTCTTTTTGTCCAATTACAGGGAATTGATGGTGCTACCATTGGGAATTAGGTCTGTAGAACATCCATGTGACAGCTCCATTCCATCTGTATATGGAGGCCTGTGTGGCATCTCCACTCAACTCACACCAGAGTACCAGACTCCAGCACAAACACACAGCAGTCACTTTAACTACCTGCAACAACTTTTCCCACTGAGCTTTACGTCATTTAAGGAGCTCATAAAAGCGCTAAAGAACGCTGCGGTAGCCTGTTTGGCATTAGCGCAGTGGTTAGACACAGGCAGAGACAATAGAGGAGCAACACAAGGTGCTGAATAACCTACTGAATCGAGGGCTCTGACCTCATGCACTGGAATTTCGCCGGAGTCTCTGTGGTAAACAAGTGATCGCGCCACGAATAAAGCAAACAAGCTCCAGATAGGGCCCTTTTTTAACGGGGATTAACACAGCGTACTTCCAGGGGCTGTGGCCCCACACTGACAGCTTTATAGGGCTCTGATCAGAGGTGCCATGCCAGAGAAACAAGGGAGGCCAAATACCCTATGGAAGGAGAAATACAGAGAATAAAGAGACACGGATAAGAGAGAAACCCAGAGATGCAGAGAAAGCCGTTGGTTTGCCTGTGTGTGAGTGTGTGTGTGTGTGTGTGTGTGTGTGTGTGTGTGTGTGTGTGTGTGTGTGTGTGTGTGTGTGTGTGTGTGTGTGTGTGTGTGTGTGTGTGTGTGTGTGTGTGTGTGTGTGTGTGTGTGTGTGTGTGTGTGTGTGTGTGTGTGTGTGTGTGTGTGTGCATGCATGCAGTACGTGGTTGTGGGCTACAGCACGTACGCTGGTCCATCAGTGTGTGATGGTTGCATGCTAATGCTATGATAATCCTTTGCTAGTACTGTGCGTCGTCCATACTTATGAGGGTGGCGTCACACTCACGTTATTGTTGCCACCTGGAAGGCTATGCTGCTGCTGCATAGATTAGCCACTTTATTCTTAATCGAGTCAGTGACAGGGCACGGGCCTTCACTGTGCTATGTCAGGTGGCCAATACAACAGGCTACATTACACACAATAGTATGTCACCTGGAAAGTAAAGATGTGGCTCAATTGGACCCAGGTGTGTCTCACGGGAACTGGGACCAGGGCACCTGTGGAATGATGTTGCAAACTCTGTCACACACACACAGAGAGAAAGACAGACACACACATGCACACACACACACACAGTGTGTAAACAAGTGGAAAATCACCACTGACATCACCTCCACCACCGCCTGGCCCTGACGACACCTGACCGGTGACACGGTCCTGTTTGCGGACGCCCTCTACGTGCCACAGGGGCACAAAGACACCCTTCTCCCCCCCCCACACACCCCAAACCCACCACACACATACACACTCTCTCCACAACACACCCCGCCCTGCAGAGACCAATTTCTGGGTTACGTGTGTCTGGAGTGGAAACATTAGGTGGCACCACGGCGCCACCTACGAGACTGACGTCAAATGTTTATGCTTTTGACATTTACTGGAGATTCCCCCCCCCCCACTCTACACTCTTACCTGCTCCAAAGCAGGATTTTTTTTATTGGGAGTGTTTCCCCCTCATTTGGCACTTTATGGAAATGTGTTTTTTTTCCTCTGGGGAGGTCAGGGTAGATCATGAGAAAGCAGGAACTTGTTACACAGCTCCTTGCTCATTTGTGAACATGACTGGGGCTGCTGTTTGAGATTCACCCACCACTGCTGAAAATATCACATTTTGTTCTCCTTCTAAGGTGCCGTAATACGGATGAGGCTCCAAGTCACCCGAGGATGGCTCATTGTCTGGTGCTGTGGATTTTAGTGGCGGAAGATAGTTCCTCGCTCCTCAGCGCATGGCTGTCTCCTCGCCATGTCTCAGTTAATCTCCCTCTTCACTCCTCCTATCAGTCTGAGAAATAACCCCTCACCCCCCTACTCCGCCCCACGTTCATTCTCCCCCTTTCTACCACTCTCTTTCCCTTTTCCCCATCGCTCCACCACTTTCTGCTACAGTTCCCCATCCCCTCCCTCCTTCGTGCCCTAATTGAACTCGGGCCTGGTTTTGTGCTGAAATCAAGGTCCAGATTTAGACTGACAATGTCAATCAAGGTTCCGTTTAAATTGGACCAGTAACAGCTGACTTTGGCTGTAGCCCCTTTCGGGGGTAAAGATGGCCTTTATTGAACACGCCGGGTGCAGGCCAGACAGAGGCCGTAACTCCTCTAACCTCAAAGTTACAATCTCCTCAAGCTAAAAAGTTTCCCCGGGTAGCTCCAGGCACGGTTAAGACACAAGAATTGTCCGGCTCCTGATCCTTTGTGTGTTTTGGAGCTCCACATTTACCATTGTTATCTCAAGAGCAGGCCACCAGAGTCGGCGTTCATAACACGAAGGCCCAGACGCGTGACGTGATTGACAAGGTTGATTCTCCTTGTGTGGTAGTGTTTTTTTTTTTGCACGGCCATAAATGAACATATATTTAGGCAAGGATCTTTTTAGGGCTTGAGGTGGAGGCCGAGACCACAGTTGGGTTCAGCAACCAAAAGATGTCTGCCAGAGACATGAAGAGAAAGATAATGTTATTAACTACCAGGTTTCAAGATGGCACAGGAGATAGGCCAGGGACAGGAGATGGCCAATAGTGATTGGGAAGCGAATACGATTTATTCTTTCAGTGTAGCTCTAGCTTGGGCATGAGGTGTTTTTTTGGTCTCGCGTTCGGACCCAGATGAGAAGCCCCTAAATGCACTAAGCTGCTTGGAATGGAGTCTTTAAAGTATTTTTTCAACGTTGGAGTTCCGTTTCACTGTGCTGCACTGTGGTAAGCCCCTAGGCCCAGACTCAACAGAGCATCAGCTATTGTTTTTCTACTGTGCTATCCCTCCCGGGGGTTTATAAGAGAGCTGCTACTTGCCCTGAGACAGCCAAACAGCTAACCCTTCCTCTGAGGACAAGCCACATGTATTCCGAAGCCAAACACATCCACTCAGATTGCTTTATACTCCAAATGCAAGGATTACATGAGTTTTTGACATGCACATATTTGGCTTATTGGTGCCAAGTAAGTCAACTCTCATGGTTATTGTGTGTTTAACTGTTTGAGAGATTGTATAAATTGATACAATATGTGCAGGAATTTGACAGGACTGCTAATGAGGCCCTAGCTATGGGATTCACTGTCTAACTTTTTCCAGTTACCATATGACGAATCTGAGTATAACTATCTTCTCGCTAGTCTAATCCTTTTCCTCATATGCAGCCTGTGTGTGGTTTGAACCTATTCATACACAAAGACGACCCATTACTGGAAATGAGAAAAGAAATTAGAGTTTTACTGGAATAGTCACCCCATTATTGAAAAGAATAAGAGAATCAGGGTGCTGGTTTCAAGGTCACGCCAAGACACTTTTTCCAGTTCATTCACTATGGGGAAATGATATCTGGTTGAGTGTTTCTCTGTAGACGTTCTAGGGGGGACCTGAATCATGTAATCATGTGATTAACTCCCATTATGTGGAGGCTTGGTTTCACCAGATGCCATTTAATCCAAGCCCAGTGATTACAATGTGTCATGGCCCAGATCTTGTGCCACTGCAGGGATTGAAAATAAACTCCCCACTGGGCACACCACGTCATTTCAACATGGAAATGTGGGTAATATTTGGTTGAGAGGTTGCTCAACGAGAATACAACCTTGTTTCACTCGAAAAGACAGCTCGAAGTTTGTTGAATTCCCAGTGTGTTTTCACTGCGCTTTCAACCACTAAAAGCACAACAAAGTTCAAAAGGCAACACAATGTCAGATATTTAGTACTTTATACAACAACTTCATGTGTTATCATTGCGCTTCATCTAATAGTGCAACCAAATGACCTGGATTGCAGTTGAGTTCACTTTTAAGAGTACGTAGTATGTAGATCATCGCTGTTCAAGATTCTGTGCAGATGAATTGTGAAGGTCTCTGCAGACCTGAGACCATTGCGTGCTATCTTGAACATGCATGCTTTATGATTACATAAGAAGACCTTTATTTTTTAAATATATTTTTTTCACCTTTATTTAACCAGGTAGGCAAGTTGAGAACAAGTTCTCATTAACAATTGCGACCTGGCCAAGATAAAGCAAAGCAGTACGACACATACAACGACACAGAGTTACACATGGAGTAAAACAAACATACAGTCAATAATACAGTAGAAAAATAAGTCTATTCAATGTGAGCAAGTTAGGTGAGAAGTAAATACAATATAGCAAGTAAAACACTGGAATGGTTGATTTGCAGTCGAAGAATGTGCAAAGTAGAGATAGAAATAACGTGGTGCGAAGGAGCAAGTAAATAAATAAATAAATAAGTACAGTAGGGAAAGGGGTAGTTGTTTGGGCTAAATTATAGATGGGCTATGTACAGGTGCAGTAATCTGTGAGCTGCTCTGACAGCTGGTGCTTAAAGCTAGTGAGGGAAATAAGTGTTTCCAGTTTCAGAGATTTTGTAGTTCGTTCCAGTCATTGGCAGCAGAGAACTGGAAGGAGAGGCGGCCAAAGGAAGAATTGGTTTTGGGGGTGACCAGAGAGATATACCTGCTGGAGCGCGTGCTACAGGTGGGTGCTGCTATGGTGACCAGCGAGCTGAGATAAGGGGGGACTTTACCTAGCAGGGTCTTGTAGATGACCTGGAGCCAGTAGGTTTGGCGACGAGTATGAAGTGAGGACCAGCCAACGAGAGCGTACAAGTCGCAGTGGTGGGTAGTATATGGGGCTTTGGTGACAAAACGGATGGCACTGTGATAAACTGAGGATTGGTATAATGGTCAGTTTTACAAGGGTATATTTGGCAGTATGTTGCGAAATAGGAAGCCAATTCTAGATTTAACTTTGGATTGGAAATGTTTGATGTGAGTCTAGAAGGGGAGTTTACAGTCTAACCAGACACCTAGGTATTTGTAGTTGTCCACATATTCTAAGTCAGAGCCTTCCAGAGTAGTGATGTTGGACAGGCGGGCAGGTGCAGGCAGCGATCAGTTGAAGAGCATGCATTTAGTTTTACTTGTATTTAAGAGCAATTGGAGGCCACGGAAGGAGTGTTGTATGGCATTGAAGCTCGCCTGGAGGGTTGTTAACCTCTTACTCCTACCCGACACGCAGGCATCCCATCTAGACATCTGGAAATGCAAATGCGCTACGCTAAATGCTAATAGCACTCGTTAAAACTCAAATGTTCATTAAAATACACATGCAGGGTACTGAATTAAAGCTACACTCGTTGTGAATCCAGCCAACGAGTCAGATTTTTAAAATGCTTTTCGGCGAAAGCATGAGAAGCTATTATCTGATAACATGTAACACCTCAAAAGACCCGCAGGGGACGTAAACAAAATAATTAGCATAGTCGGCGCTACACAAAATGCACAAATAAAATATAAAACATTCATTACCTTTGACAATCTTCTTTGTTGGCACTCCTAGATGTCTCATAAACATCACTATTGGGTATTTTTTCGTTTAAATCGGTCCATATATAGCCTAGATATCGATCTATGAAGACTGTGTGATCAAGGAAAAAAACATTGTTTTTTAATGCAATGTATATTCTATAGCTGTACGTCTGGAAATAATGTCCGGGTAAATCTCAACCAAAATATCCGGTCGGAGACCAGAAGAAATGCACTGCCTTGTGTCCGTTTGAGCAAGAAACAAATCGTAGGCAAATGACAAGACTGTTGACATCGTGTGGAAGCTGTAGGTATTGCAACCTCGGACCCATTTAATGTGGTTCCCATTCAACAACACGGTCAAGTGGCGCATGGATATATTTTCCCATTTTCAGTGATCAGATTTTCCTGCGCTTTTCGATGAAACGCACGTTCTGTTATAGTCACAGCCGTGATTTAACCAGTTTTATAAACGTCTGAGTGTTTTCTATCCACACATACTAATCATATGCATATACTATATTCCTGGCATGAGTAGCAGGGCGCTAAAATGTTGCGCGATTTTTAACAGAATGTTCGAAAAAGTAGGGGGTAGGAGTAACAGGTTAACACAGTGTCCAAAGAAGGGCCAGAAGTATACAGAATGGTGTCATCTGCATAGAGGTGGATCAGAGACCTACCAGCAGCAAGAGCGACATCATTGATGTATACAGAGAAGAGAGTCGGTCCAAGAATATAAACCTGTGGCACCCCCTTAGAGACTGCCAGAGGCCCAGACAACAGACCCTCCGATTTGACACACTGAACTCTATCAGAGAAGTAGTTGGTGAACCAGGCGAGGCAATCATTTGAGAAACCAAGGCTGTCGAGTCTGCCGATGAGGATGTGGTGATTGACAGAGTCGAAAGCCTTGACCAGGTCAATGAATCAATGGTGGTTAAGATATCATTTAGGACCTTGAGCGTGACTGAGGTGCACCCATGACCAGCTCTGAAACCAGATTGCATAGTGGAGAAGGTATGGTGGGATTCGAAATGGTCGGTAATCTGTTTGTTGACTTGGCTTTCGAAGACCTTAGAAAAGCAGGGTATGATAGATATAGGCCTGTAGCAGTTTGGGTCAAGAGTGCCCCCCCCTTTGAAGAAGGGGATGACCGCAGCTGCTTTCCAATCGTTGGGAGAGGTTGAACAGGCTAGTAATAGGGGTGGCAACAATTTCGGCAGATCATTTTAGGGTCCAGATTGTCTAGCCCGGCTGATTTGTAGGGGTATAGATTTTGCAGCTCCTTCAGAACATCAGCTGACTGGATTTGGGAGAGGGAGAAATGGGGAATAAAGTTGCTGTGGGGGTGCAGTGCTGATTAGCCAGGTGTGTTGGATGTCACGTCTCTGAACCTCAGGGGTATAGATTTTGCAGCTCCTTCAGAACATCAGCTGACTGGATTTGGGAGAGGGAGAAATGGGGAAGGCTTGGGCGAGTTGCTGTGGGGGGTGCAGTGCTGTTGACCGGGGAAGGGTTAGCCAGGTGGAGTTACAGTTATAGTTACAGTAGGCTAACCTCAAAATGTAGTAGTGGATGTGTTACTCATTTTAAGGTTCAATAAATACTGTTACATTTGTTTGTAAGCAAGCCTTAACTTAAGGCTATGTACTGTATAACAAAGGTATAACGTTTCACATGAACCCCTGGCTTTATTTTACTCTTGAATTGGATTTTTTAGCTTAGTTGGAGAATAAACCAACACAATTCAATATCCAGTTTGTCTACAAGTTAATAATTGATGTGTTGGATTCACGTCTCTACCTCAACCAAAAATCTCAGTTAACGAACAGGACTAAAGAGGGCCTCCCGAGTGGCACATTGGTCTGAGGCAGTGCATCGCAGTGCTAGCTGTGCCATTGGTGTGGTTGAAAAGAAGGTCAACGAAGCAGTGTCTCGTTTTGGGTTGTGTTTCAAACGCATGGCTCTTGACTCACAGATGACAAGACTGTAGCAATTCTATAAAATAAATAAAATTAAATCAAATTAGGACTAAATTTAATCTATGGAGATTCTGGGTTTGGGTCCAGGCTCTGTCGCAACCGGGAGACCCATGGGACGGCGCACAATTGGCACAGTGTCGTCCGGGTTAGGGGGAGGGTTTGGTCGGCAGGGATGTCCTTGTCCAATCGCGCACTAGCGACTCCTGTGGCGGGCCGGGTGCAGTGCACACTGACAGGTGTGCGGTTTTTCCTCTGACAAATTGGTGTGGTTGGCTTCTGGGTTAAGTGGGCATTGTGTCAAGAAGCAGTGTGGCTTGTTTGGGTTGTGTTTCAGAGGACGCATGGCTCTTGACCTTCACCACTCTGGAGTCCGTATGGGAGTTGCAGCGATGAGACAAGACTGTAGCAATTGGGGAGAAAAAGGGGTATAAAATAAATAAAATTAAATCAAAGATTAGGACTAAATTTAATCTAATAAAACTTTGAATGCACTTTAAAACAAGTTTTATTAGGTTTAGTCCTATTCTTTAAGGTAGATTTTTGAATTATTAATTATTATGAATGTTTTTGAATTTATGAAATATTCATTTTAAGATTCATTTGGAAATCAAACAAAGCTTGAAAACCTAGGTCTATACGTATCGACTATTTTTAGTTGAACCTTGGGTTGAATTGGTACAATAGCTGCTAATGACTTTGCAAATACTATATAGGCCTAAGGTGTCATGCCTCCCCCCGCTCCTCTCTGGCGCCCAAGGACGCCAGGCGGCCCATGATTACTTCAATATCAACAGTGAATATATTTAGTTAGTAAGAGATCTCTCAATAATCATTCTCATGACAGCACATTGGTAGTAGTCAGTGACAAATAGCAAAGATAAGCCGGGCTCGGATTGGTTAAAACCCTTGATGGGAATCAAAATGATTAGCTGTACATGGCATAACTCTCCAGTAGGAGGTGCTGCCCAGCCTATATATTTTTTTCTGATAGTGGATATAACGTTGAAGATCTGACATTGTTTCAAAGGTACAAATTTTTAGGTTTGTCCATGTTGAAAATTGGTTACAATGATGACATAATCCTGCGGTTGAAATGTCACCCTAGATTCCACGTCAAAATATGTTTAGAAATTGCGTTGAAACAACGTTGATTCAACAAGTTTGTGCTCAGCTTGTCTGTACTTTTCTTCACCAGGAGCACTTGGGAAACTAAGGTTTAGGATTAAACTCCACTCAACTGAAGGGTCATTCTTGGGTCATATATTACGAGTTTGTCTTCATGATTCCTTTCTTTGTTATGATAAAGTAAAAATAAAGAGATGACATTTTTTGTTGTTGAAAAGTATTCATATTTTCTCAGCCACCCACACCAGTCTTCGTTTTCGTCTTTGAAGTCACTGAACAAGAAAATAAGAAGGAGCAAAAGTATGTCCTCTCTTATGTTGAACTTCTTTTATGTTTTAATCTCAATGGAAAAGGACTATCTTAAGGTAGCTGCCCAGTGAAAATCTCACTTTAAAAGTTCGTATTCGGTTAACTCATACCCTAATAATGATATTTGTGGCAAAAGCATTAAAGAAAATACAAAAAAAAACAGTTTCAGAAATACCTCCTATTTCCTAATATAACATGATCTCATCTCCCTGAGGAGGATGAACTGGCCAATCAGCACTCGACTTGCATTAAACATTTCTGTTGTTGGTGTACGCCGACACCATTCCAGCAAAGAAAAGCTGCTTTTTAACATTTATTTGTATTTTTATGGAATGACACTGAGAATAGAAAGACACTGCTTTCCAAGCAAAGCAATACAAAGTTCACCCAATTATCAAAATGCAAGACAATTGCTTCGAAAAAACATCAATAACTAACATGGATGGATAAATCTGGGGCACACTTTCCAACATGTTCTTTCACCTACACATATTGATCAGTTGTCCATCACCTCTCTTTCTCTCTCTCTCTCTCTCTCTCTCTCTCTCTCTCTCTCTCTCTCTCTCTCTCTCTCTCTCTCTCTCGTAATCTATTATAAAATCATAACACACACCCATCTAGGGTTACCACAACCCTCCTCCAAATGATCATTGGTAAAATAAACTGTTTTAATGGGGAAGTGTAGTTTGGGAACATGAGCAGGTATTTGGCACAGAAAGTGTCTGGGAGGGGTGCCGGGCCTTTGTTTATCCTGGTGACTGACACTTGCATAACATTCGGTGGGCTTCTGCTGTGTGTCCCCTCATTATGAAAGCCACCTACTGGCAGAACTTCTGGTCTACTCTAAATAGACCCCCCCCATATCTATACCTAGCCAGTCTCTCTCTGTGCAGACTCACTGAGCGGTGTGGTAAATGAGAAGGGATGTCCTCCTGGCAAAGACACACCGCACTGTGTTACTGCTCCCCAAGGAACACCTAGGGGAACACCTAGGGGCACTGGATTGTACTGTTGCTAATACCCTGCCACTAACACTGGTATGATGTTACAGTATGATAATTATCTGCATGGCATTTGGTGCTGTGTGTATTGGCACTGCCTGAATAACCTAAAGTAGTACATTTTGGACCAGGTTTGAAAGTACTCCTCCACTCACGTATTGCCTTTACGGTTCACCTTATCCCTCTTTGGCATCTTCCCTAGTCAAAGATCAAGCTAACAGATCTGGGTACAGAGCTAACACAGCCACTAAATGAATGGAGAGATAAAACCCAGCCATATGTTGCATGTATAAAACGTATGTGTGTAGCCTACCTATCACTGCCCTTGGTATGAATGGAGATAGATTGAATTAGTTTAATATGAAATACTGTACTGTACCTGACTGTGTAACAGCCAACCACTGGAACATCCTATATCCTTCACCCTGGTTACCCCCAAATCTAATTTTCCAAAATGAACTCAGTTCTGGGTTTTGTGGGGTACTTGTTGAATATTACGGGACAGCGGTGGGTACTTTTCTACAGGCTATGGGTCGACCGTGGGAGGTAGAAACTAACCGAAACCATGTGCAATTCCCTCCCAATTTAAAGTAAAAGCAAGTTGCCTTTTTGTTGTAGCTCCTCCACTGTAAACCATACATGAACTGCTCGGGTTTCAAGTCACACAGGGGGGGTTGGTACGCCCAGACACATTTCATGCAGTATATAATCATCCAGGCTTCAGGCCTGGTTATGGATTAGTCATCACAGAAAAAAGCTGCGGTCTTGAAAACCACATGGAACTTTTCCCCCGTAATAACGACGGTATTAAGACGCAGATGATAACAAGAGACAATCGCGTGGCGCGATAAGGGTAGCGACTCGGTCACGTGGACACGTGTGAGCCAGGGCACCGTCGGTTTCACCCTTATTTGTAGGGAAGATATATGGAACCACGTATAGGGCTTGGGGTTTGCCTCGTGTTGAATAGAAACAGGTCCATAATATTGCTGGCTCTGCGTGCTGGTCCGTTGGTGTTGACAGACGAGAACACTGCATTCCCAAGATTCCCAGCACCCATAGACCAAATCAGATTCCTCCAACCACTCTTAAGGCTAGGAACCATGACCCAGGTACTGAAAAACACAGCAACAAATAGGTTGACGGAATAAAACCCGCCCCAAAAAAAGAGAAAAGAGGTGGGTTGCGTATGTCTTGAGTAAAGATAAACGTGTTCGATAGCTATCACGCTGACAGCGGAATCATATTAGAGTTACACTGATTCGTTTAGCAGATGCCCTCATCCCAAGGGAATTTCACAGACAGATGCTGCGTATACGATAACACCTCGGATACAACTTCAATGGAGACCTTTCATCGAGGACGTCCAAACGTCAGCATAAAGATGCCCCACTGCTACAGAAATGTGCAGAGAACAGAAAGATAATAACCCAAACAATTCCTCCAGAGGCAAAAAAAAAAAAAAAACGGAAACAGCCGCGAGGGCGTCTGTGAACCCACTCTTGGCTTCCGAATCTGGGATATCTGTTTATCCCTAATGAAATACTGGGCCTGGATGTGCACCTATCAGGAGGCTTTGTTGTTTTCCTTTTCTCTCCCAAACGTCTGATACAATTTGAAACCAAATGAGAAGCAGATGTTTCGAGAGAGAGAGAGAGAGAGAGAGAGAGAGAGGGAGCAGGAAGAGAGGAGACAGAACCCTCAGACGGAATCCGCAGGCAGGAGAATTCAAACCAGTTCCTGGTGTGAAAACATGTAACATAAGACCCCTTTTAGACAGAGACGTAAGGAGCTCTCTCTCCCTTGCTCTCACACCCCACAATTACACCCATTTGTCTGATGTGTCTTCAGTCTGTTAAAAATGCTGTACTTGAATGGATTCCAGCCATTAGTAGGAGCCATCTGATTTATGTATTTAATCTGCTGTTCTTTCTGACTCTCGTGGCTGTCGGTAGTTGCTGGGTCTCTGATGGAGACCTGGTGTGCGTCCCACACGGCACCCTAAGCCCTACGTAGTGCACTGACTTTTGACCACAGCCTTGGTCCAAAGTAGTGCACTACATAGAAAAACGGAGTTCCATTTCAGATGCCCCCCTGTGTTCCAGGACGAAGTATAGAATGTAATGTGTAAAATAAACGAGGTGACATACGTAGCATGACTCATAAACCTGTCTGAGTTTGTTTGTTTACCATATTTAACATAGTGAGGGGAATGCTTGT
This sequence comes from Oncorhynchus gorbuscha, assembly GCF_021184085.1. Classification (NCBI taxonomy): domain Eukaryota; kingdom Metazoa; phylum Chordata; class Actinopteri; order Salmoniformes; family Salmonidae; genus Oncorhynchus; species Oncorhynchus gorbuscha. The sequence goes on from NC_060179.1 coordinate 51,579,501, forward strand.
TTTAATGGTTTATGACATGCGCTACATTACAGAGGTGAAAGGTGAAACAATAGTATGCAACTTTAGCACTGCACTCCTCTCATCCTGTGTCTCACATTGTCTATTGTAAGCAAAGGCTATAGCTCGCACTGTGCAGATGAATACTGCCAGAGGTCACGGCAGCATTGAACGATTAAAGGAGGAACAGCGTTGCCAATGCATTTTACTAAGTGTATTTGATTGATTGATTTATTTATTCATCAATCATTTCTCACTTTTGCTCTGAGGGGCGGTACAATTGTTTCCCTGGGCCGTATCTTTCAATACTCGGCTGCTGTTCTTTTCTATTCACTGGGCAAAGACTGGAGGGCTGGCGAATGGCCAGGAGACACATTTGCTCTTAACACCTCCATGTTTTACTGCAGAAGCTATTGTGTTTGTTTGTTGTGCTCGCGTGTGTCTGCATGTCTTATGTATAAGTGTGTGTCTCTGTCTTAATACCCCCTCTCCCCTCCTCTAGTCACTGGTGTACCAAGCGTTGACTACCGGCGGTACATGATGACTCCACCGAGGGTCCATTCCTCTTGGTTTTCCACCTTCCATTGTGATTCAGAGATGCTGAACGCAAACTGTGGAGGTGTGAAGTGACATTACCACTGCCCACCTCGTTTCTTTTGAATGAATGAAGTGGATCGGTCATACACACAGCTGGATCTATCATTAGATAGCATTTGAAACCGGACTTCTTTCTCTCCACTTTGTTTTCACAGAGCCTCAGAGCGTGTAGAAACTGGACTGCAGACCAAAGTTGCGCTGATAGCCAGTGGTTGTGATTCGTCGTTTGACGTTTGACGTGTTTTTGTGGAAGCAAACATACAGTAGGCTACAGTAGCTGGGTATATTTGCCTGGCACGGCCGTGGCAGATTCATTCACAGGTCGTAACGTTTATTTACCTTTTAGTAACTTGATATCTTAGGGATGTTCTTACAGTTTTTTCCCCCCATGAGATACACATAGGAAGCCGTTTTTATTTGGTTTAGTTATGATTGTTTTGTTTCTAGGATACGTATGCCCTGCCTATGGGCCTACTTAAGTAAACATTTCATTCGACAACTTGGCATTTTATGTGATCCTTCTGGAGTTGTTTTTCTCCCTGTTGCTTAGACATAGAGAGTTGGATTTCATTGTGTTTTTCAAAATATCTAAGTAAAGTTTAAGGGGAATTTTCTACACGAGTATCCTCTGATTTTGATGTATTACTGTGGTTTGGCATGGACTATAGACATTCAAGCCCAAAGGTACAGTGGACTCATTCCCCTCCTTAGATATTCTGGTAAATTAGGAGTATATTTATGTCTCGTAATACTATGAACGGAATCTTCATATCCTTTGTTAAGCAGTCTTTTTTGGAACATAACTCGCTGACAGATATGACAGGTTTAGATTGGGTTATTTAGTACCTGATCGGACATGCCCATTAATAAATCATTACGAAAAAGTTCATAAAGACAATCATATATAAATCACCTGGAAGTGTGTGGAAGTGTGAGGTCTTGGCAGTCGCTTCTTTCAGGTTCAAATTTGGTTCCAATTTGTTTTCCATCATTTTGAAAAGGTGTGGTTTGTGCAATAAAATAGTGGTTATGGAGAAGGGTCATCTCAATGCTTCCAAGAAAGTGACACAATTTGTATTGCAGTTTTTGTGCACTGCTTGTCTATCACATTTTCCTTAAAGGCACATTACTATAAGAGAACTCCTTGAACTATGACCCATTAGATCTGCAAACAGCTGGATGGAAGAAGGAGGAAGCGGGGTGTCACGGATCCCTCTGGAACTTTCATTGCGCACACCTGGCCCCTATTCCCTCTGATTGTACTTGTATATATGTGCCCTTTGTTCACCATGGTGCTGCCAATTATTGTTACCATGTCCGTTGGTGCGTGTGAGTACCTGTGCTATGTGTTTTGGCTTTTGTGCCATTGTGGATTGGGCAGATGATTACGGGTCTCGTCCCGTGTGTTAATCATTGTGCGCGGGTGTTATTTATTTGAGGTACTCCTCGCTCTTTTGTTTGAGTTTCAAACCTGTGTTTTTGTATGGCGTTTGTTTGGTCTTCGTCCCCGTGACTTTACACGACACGCCGTAATTTTAGTACAATAATAAAAAAAACTACTACGCATTCCTGCGTCTGTCTCCCGAATCATTTATGCCAAGGTGACACGTGGGTACAAGTTGCACGTTTTATTAGTCGTATGGTGTACACCATCCAACGAAATGCTTACTTTGAGGTTCCTTCCCGACAATGCAACAACAATAAGAAATAATAAAATATAAGAATACAAATACAAAGTAAATGGCAGCAGAATAGAATAAACATTTTAGCAGAAGTATAATACAGGAAGGAACAATTTATAGTCCAATATTTACACATATATAAGGGAAGGGGCAATTTATAGTCCAATATTTACACATATATAAGGGAAGGGGCAATTTATAGTCCAATATTTACACATATATAAGGGAAGGGGCAATTTGGGGGCAAGGTTTTGTGCAGTATTAGCAATAGTAAATGTCAAATAGCAGCAGTTGTGATATGTGTGTACGGTGTGTGTAGCATGGGTGTGGAGAGTCAGTGCAGGTGGTCAGTCCAGTTTCTAGTACAAGTGTCCAGCAGTCTGATGGCTTGTCGATAGAACCTGTCTCTCAGCCTGTTGGTATCAGATTTCATGCTCCGATACCGTCTGCCCCACGGTAAGATAGTGAACAGCTCGTGGCTGGGGTGTGGGGGAAAGTAGATGTACTTGGCCCTCTTTACCACCCACTGGAGGGCCTTGCGGTTGTGGATGGAGCAATTCCCATACCAGGCCATGACGCAACCGGTCAGGACGCTTTCAATGGTACAGCAGTGGTATTAAGACTTTTCTGTAATTCTGTCATTTGAACAGTAAAACATTATAGAGTGCAGAGTACAATATCAATGTATTATACAGCATTAATACTGTAGATCGCACTGGGTTATGGGTAAAACGAAGAAGAATACTTTTATTGACTGTACTTGGAAACCTCCTGTAAAAATGACTCATACTCTAAATTGCTCGTAAATATTGTGCTGTGCGACCTCGAAAAACATCACCCAGATAATAATTGCCGTGATGACGATAGGCTTCGCTGTAATGCAGCCTCAGAGAGCCATAGAGAATCGACTGAGTGCAGATGTGTGACTGTTATGTTTCCGCCATTATTACAGCATGGCTTGTTTCCAGCCGTTCAAAAGATATGACCGACATTACCGGCGCAACTTATTTTTCCGATTTCAAATTTGACACATATACCACCTCGTGGGCCGTACTCGCGAGTCGCTACAGCCAATGCAAATGAGCAGTGCACCAGTGTTGTATCGAGGCGGAGGTGCCTGTCGACCTACGGCGGGCACTGGGCAGCTGTAACCTCTCACAGTGTCGCTGGGGGTAAATAGTAGTAACGTTGCACATTTACCTTTAGCTGTCACATGAACGAATCCCACAAGGTTGTGACGTGTGTACCCCATCAGTTTACAGACCAGGAATATCCATATAGCCTCTCCCTGCTAACCATATGTTCAATTTATACATTGTTCCACAATGATACAGTATTAGCTACACCTGTTCACTTTACCAGTAGCATGCAAACATTTGGTGGCATAGAAAGAAAGGAAAATGTTGTGAGTTTGCTCAAATATTCTGCGATATTGTGCAGGCTACTGTAATGTTTTATTTGTTACCTAGAGTTTGAAGTTGGTGTATCTAGCTGTCTTATTTGCGTTTGTTCAACGCCTCACTTGATTTCATAAACTATATTGGATATATGCTGTAGGTTTGAATCAACCTAAGCTGATAAACCCTGTAGATGGGACAAAGTGCATGGCAAGGTGGCCAAGAGAAAGCCATCTGTTCTCAACCTCTTTTCCAAGAGCTCGCTGAGTTTGAATGAAGGTCTCTAGTGACGTAAGAACACAAAAAACACGAACATTTCAATTAATCAAATGTATTTATAAATCCCTTTCTACACCAGCAGACGTAACAAACAGAAACCCAGCCTGAAACACCCAAAGAGAAAGCCATGCAAATGTAGAAGCACGGTGGCTAGGAAAAAGTCCCTAGAAAGATAGGAACTTATAAAGAAACTTAGAGAAACCAGGCTCTGAGGGTTGGCCAGCCCTCTTCTGGCTGTGCCAGGTGGAAATTATAAGAGTACATTGCCAATTAAGGCCAGATAGTTATACAAGATGTTCAAACGTTCATAGATGACCAACAATTCGAAACAGCAGATCCAACATAAGTAGCACGTCCGGTGAACAGTTTGGGGTTCCATAACCACAGGCAGAACAGTAAAAACTGGATCAGCAGCATAAACAGGTGGACTGGGGATGGGGAAAGCCAGGAGTCGTCAGGTCAGGTAGTCCTGAGGCATTGTCCTAGGGCTCAGGTGTTCCGGGAGAAGAGAAAGCAAGAGCGAAATGGGAGAATTAGAGGGAGCCAATCAGGCAGGATATAACCCCACCCACTTTGCCAAAGCACAGCCCCCACACCACCAGAAGGATATCAACAGACCACCAACTTACAACACTGAGACAAGGCGAAGTATTGCCCACGAAGATCTACCCTACCGCACAAACCCGAGGGGTGTGCAAAACTGGGCAGGATGACCACGTCAGTGACTCAACCCACTCAAGTAGAGTACAGCAAAAAAAGCCTGGCAAAACATGATGCACCCCTCCCAGGGATGGCATGGGGGTCAGAGGCATAGAATCCTAGCGGAGAGAGGGGAACCTGCCAGGCAGAGACAGTAAGGGTGGTTCGTCACTCCAGTGCCTTGCCATTCACCTTCACACCCCTGGGCCAGACTACCCTCAATCGTTGGACATACTGAAGAGATGAGTAGACTTAAAGGTTAAGACCGAGTCGGTCTCTCCCACAGGAGTTGGCAGACCATTCCATAAAAATGAAGTTCTATATTTTTTACAGTTGGGAAAAGGGTACTATTTACAGCATTTCTGCTGTAAAGCAAAATTACAGTATTAAACTGGCAACTCTGGTGCCAGTATAATGCTGTACATTTACAGGGAAAAGTTTTACAGTGCACTGTTGCGCCCTCTTGACAAGAATAGTGGTGTTGTTGGTCCATATCAAGTCCTCGGTGACGGGGATGCCGAGGAACTTTAAACCGTTGACTCTCTCCACAACTTCTGACATACCCCTGTTGCACCCTTGTTTTAAGAGAGTATGGAGGAGGTGTTGTTGACCATTTTTACAGCCCGTGGTCTGCCCGTCAGGAAGTCTAGGATCCAGTTGCAGAGGGTGGTTTCCAGATCCAGGTATTTGAGCTTGGTGTCGAGCGTAAAGGGAACAATCATGTTGAATGCTAAACTGTAGTCAATGAACAACATTCTCACATAGGTGTTCCCCTTGTCCAGATGTGTTAGGGCCATGTGAATAGCGATGGAAATTGTATTTTCTGTGGATCTGTTGGCGCAGAAGGAATATTAGAGTGGGTCAAGTCCCTTGCATTCTGACCCTGATGTGTGCCATGACCAGCCTCTCGTAGTAGGCCCTTCGGCAAGTCATTTGGGCATGTCACCTCAGTTTTCTTGGGCACTGGGACGATGGCGGTCTCCTTGAAGCAAGTGGGGACTACAGCCTGGGACAGGTTGAAGAAAATGTCGCCAGTTGGTCAGCGTACACTCTAAAGACACAGCCAGGGATGCCAGCTGAGATATTTCCTCACGTCAGCTAAAGCACCTGGTCGTCCGGAACAGCGAGAGCCTTCCTGGATGGCTTGGTATTGTCTGCCTCGAAGCGAGTCTAGGAGGGAGGCTTCTGTGGGCACCACACAGCTGGATTTGCCTTTGTAGTCCGTGTTAGCCTGTAGTCCTTGCCACACGCGTCACAAGTCAGTGGTCGAACATTGATTCAAGTTTAAGTTTGTCTTGTCTTTTTGAGTCCCTAAGGATTTGCGGAGCACGTACCTGCTTGCCTTGTACAAGTCACGCACCACTAGTCATCTGGGTTTGTTCTGCAGACATTGAATGCTGAGGTTTTGGATTTGGTACAGATATCTCTCTTCATCCAGGGTTTTTTGTTGGGGTATGTCCGGATTGTTATTGTGGGTACAACATCATCAACACATTTCCTAATGAAGCCTGTGACTGACAATGTATATTTGTCAATGTTGATGGATGAGTCCTGGGTGGATTCGTCTTTGAACATATTCCAATCAATATTCTCAAAAGCATTGAGCCTGCCTCCTCTATCCAGCGCCTCACTATTCTCTGTGTTGGTGGGCCTCAAGTTCCTGCTTGTAGGTGGGGAGTAGGAACAGAGACATGTGATCTGATTGGCTGAAATGGGGGCGGGAAATGGCTTTGTACGCTTAATGGATGTTTGTGTACACATGATCAAGCACGTTGTTTGTTTTTTACATGCTTGGTTGAAATCTGCAGTGACAATAAAGACTTCTTCCGGGTGAGAGGATTCTTGCTGGGTACAGGGGTCAAAGGAAAGGAACAGGGGGAAGATTTTCAGGATTCCGATACAGCCCGTTGTGAAAAGCCCTTCCCGCACAGATCACTGACTCAGATAGTGCTGCTGTGTTACTCTGGCGGTCTGCCTGCCTGCCCCTGTATGTGTTTGACAAGGGAATCATGCATAACACGTTTCATATGTTCTGCTTGAGATGGGCCCGAGATCTACCTCTCTGAGCATGCCTCATACCTTTCCTCTCATCTCTATGAGGGATCCAGACTAAGGGCTCAGGGCCAGGAGGGGGAAATCAGGCCTGACGCTAATGAAGGTTGGGGAAATACATTTGGACTGTGTGAATCTCTCTCCAGTTTGGAGACTTCCATAGTTTGTTTTACATAGCCACCCTCTAGTCTCCTCTGCTCTCATCACTCTGAGCCCATTGGAGCCCAGGTCCAGATGCATATATATATAATGCTGCTCTTCCTCCCAAGGGGGAGTTCCTATAGGGCATTTTTCCACTCACATATCTTCAGGTAATTGTTGCGTGCGGGCATATATGTGTCGAATCTGATCCTCCAGACATGAGTGTGAGTCTTTGGCACGGAATAGTATTGCTAAGATAACTTCCTGACAGTTGATTGCAGTAGAGGGACGCTTTTCTATCCAAGGCGCATGCTTGTTACTTTGATTCATTTGTGGAAATATAAACAATAATGTTACAGATGTTTATGCAGACAACTTGTCGGGAAACCTGGCTTCGCCGGACGAGTTACATGCCAGAGACTAGATGTTTGTGGACAACGACAAGGTGCCCGGCTTCCAGAAACACAGATCTCCTTTGAGAGGCTCTCACATCCTGGTTGAGAAGACTTCCGGGTGGATGCAAGGACGATAAGGAGACAAACAGCAAGGCAAGTCCCAAGACACCCTATATCACCTCTGCTCTGATCCCCCTACCCCCTCCTTACTGCCCTCTCCCCCTCCCTCACCCCTCTCGCCATCCGCACCCTCTCCCTCCACCCCTCTCTGATGGCCTGCCAACACAAACACAACCAGGCGTCATCTCTCTCATTACCATGTTGAGAGTGCACAACACAGCAGGGGTTTTGAACATTCTCAATTCCCAAAGACACAATTTCCATCCAGTTTCTGGAGCCAATCTACCTGTAGTCGCTGAGTAGCCAGTGAGTCAGGAATCAGGAGGGGGGGGGCACAGAAAAACAGGGTTAGCAATGGGGCGAGAGATTGATGCTAACACATGGTGTCAGTGGCCGAGGCGGAGGGGACAAAGAGGCGGTGTGTAGGAGCAGTTAGGAGCAGGAGAGGGCCCATTAACTGGCTGTAATGAGGAGGGGATATTGGTTTTGTAGGTGTAATTACCTCTGACTAACATGGAGTAAGGGCCCTGTGGCGCCTCCAATACAAATATGAAACATATAGATATGACTTTGTCCTTTATATGTGAGGTTTACCTGGGAGGGGAAATGGTCGACATGGCTTTTGTGAGGAGGGGAAGGGCTGCGTGTGCGTGTGTGGGTTGTGCGCAAATGTGTGTGTCCGTGCGTGCCTGCATTCGCGCATGTTTGCGTACGTGCATGCATGCATGTGCATGTGCCTTTGTGTGTGTTTGAGACAGAGAGAGAAACGCAGAAAGAGAAAGAGGGAGGGAGTGGGTGTGCACGTCTGGGATTGTGTTATCGGCTGACTTGTCCCGGCAGTTGAAATCGTAACTCTTATTACTCACAGTCGCTCTCTCCTTGAGACTCTGCAGGACACATCACTTTGAACCCTGTCCATCCAGCCGATCCAGAGCCCGGACATCTCCATCGTAATTTCACTGTAAGAACATCTGTTTGATTAACAGGCAAGGCTTTTTGGCCCTAACCAGCCACCATAAATCTCTGCCCCCCACCTGTCATGACTAAAAGCAGGTAGGGGACAGCAAAACAGGGCCAGCGTGTGCCCTCTAAACTCTGGAACATGGGGTGACGGTCACGCTGCCAAGCTCTGTGACGTCACAGCTGGCAGCCGGGTGCGTTCCGCAAGCCGCCACTGATGTCATTCCTATGCTGGGTTACTCTATCTATGACACATGGTTCCTGTATCAGGACTTAAGACTTGGCTTCTCTACATCTCCTCCAGCAGCGACAAAGATGTTGTGGTCCCTGTTGTCCCGTGGCCAAGCAGGCCTGGGTTGGGAGGATGGTGGACTGACTTTGCTAACAGGGCCAGGGAGGGAGTTGTATCCCCCCCCTCCTCTCTTCTGATCCTTTTTATTACTCTGTCGTCCCTGTTATTGTCATCATGTCATCATTCAGTTGAATATCATGCTGTGGATTTTGTGTGAATATTTGTGGGGGATAGCTTGTAGTCGTGCAGACAGACATGGACGCATAAAGATCCCTCTTAAATAATACAGATATCCAGCCACTACGTTCGGTAGTTGAATGATTGACGAATGGGACCATAACGCTGTCGTTCCCGGACTCGACTGTAACGTGCGGTGTGAGAACATGAGAGAGAGAGTCAAAGAGAAGGTGAAAATGGCTCTTTGGACATAGTAGTGGGCGACAGATAAATCAGTCCCGTCTGTTGAGTATTAACGATGTCAGAAGATACAGAACTCAGACTGCAGAGCCTGGGTCTTGTAATATCATTTAAGGGAGTTTAGAAAATGAGTTTAGAGTCCATCTCCACTAAAGTATCATAGCCAACAACATACTTTCACCCGCACTATAGGAGTTGACCCTTGATTTATTTGTTTGCGCTCTCTATGCACACTCACGGGTGTCTACACGCTCACACACAGTGATAATCCCAACACACACACATTCACTTAAATCGCCCCTTTCAAATGTGTGATACTTTTGTATATTTTTGATACTGAATGTTATCAGATCCTCAATCAACATGTAATATTAAATAAAAGGAGGCCTGAGTTTACAAATAACAAACAAAATAGATACTTATTTCATTTATTTAATGAACAAAGTTATCCAACTCCCAATTCCCCCTGTGTGAAAAAAGTAATTGCTTACCCTTTACACTCAATAACTGGTTGTGCCACCTTTAGCTGCAACAACTCCCACCAAACACTTCCTGTAGTTGTTGATCAGTCCACCTTTAGCTGCAACGACTCCCACCAAACACTTCCTGTAGTTGTTGATCAGTCCACCTTTAGCTGCAACGACTCCCACCAAACACTTCCTGTAGTTGTTGATCAGTCCACCTTTAGCTGCAACGACTCCCACCAAACACTTCCTGTAGTTGTTGATCAGTCCACCTTTAGCTGCAACGACTCCCACCAAACACTTCCTGTAGTTGTTGATCAGTCCACCTTTAGCTGCAACGACTCCCACCAAACACTTCCTGTAGTTGTTGATCAGTCCACCTTTAGCTGCAACGACTCCCACCAAACACTTCCTGTAGTTGTTGATCAGTCCACCTTTAGCTGCAACGACTCCCACCAAACACTTCCTGTAGTTTTTGATCAGTCCACCTTTAGCTGCAACGACTCCCACCAAACACTTCCTGTAGTTTTTGATCAGTCCACCTTTAGCTGCAACGACTCCCACCAAACACTTCCTGTAGTTGTTGATCAGTCCACCTTTAGCTGCAACGACTCCCACCAAACACTTCCTGTAGTTGTTGATCAGTCCACCTTTAGCTGCAACGACTCCCACCAAACACTTCCTGTAGTTATTGATCAGTCCACCTTTAGCTGCAACGACTCCCACCAAACACTTCCTGTAGTTATTGATCAGTCCACCTTTAGCTGCAACGACTCCCACCAAACACTTCCTGTAGTTGTTGATCAGTCCACCTTTAGCTGCAACGACTCCCACCAAACACTTCCTGTAGTTGTTGATCAGTCCACCTTTAGCTGCAATGACTCCCATCAAACACTTCCTGCAGTTGTTGATCAGTCCACCTTTAGCTGCAATGACTCCCACCAAACACTTCCTGTAGTTGTTGGTCAGTCCACTTTTAGCTGCAATGACTCCCATCAAACACTTCCTGTAGTTGTTGATCAGTCCACTTTTAGCTGCAATGACTCCCACCAAACACTTCCTGTAGTTGTTGATCAGTCCACTTTTAGCTGCAATGACTCCCATCAAACACTTCCTGTAGTAGTTGATCAGTCCACTTTTAACTGCAATGACTCCCACCAAACACTTCCTGTAGTTGTTGATCAGTCTCTCACGTCGCTGTGGAGGGATTTTGGCCCACTCTTCCATGCAGTAGTGCTTTAACTCAGTGACATTTGTAGGTTTTCAAGCATGAACTACTCGTTGCAGGTCCTGCCACAACGTCTCAATTGGGATTAGCTCTGGACTGTGACGAGGCCATTAGATAAACTTCAAATGTGTTGGTTTTTAGCCATTTTCATGTGTGTTTTGGATCACTGTCTTGCTGCATGACCCAGCTGTGCTTCAGCTTCAACTCACAAACGGATGGCCTGACATTCTCCTGTAGAATTGTCTGACACAGAGCAGAATTCATGGTTCCTTCTATTAAGGCAAGTCATCCAGGTCCTGAGGCAGCAAAGCATCCCCAAACCATCACACTACCACCATGCTTAACCGTTGGTATACGTTTCTTACCGGGGAATGCAGTGTTCAGTTTTCGCCAGGCAAAATGGGACCCATGTCATCCAAAAAGTTATACTTGGGACTCATCGGTCCATAGAACATTCTTCCAAGAGTCTCGATGATCATACAGCTGCTTCCAGGTGCTTTTTTGGCAAACTTGAGTCAACTTTTTGAGCCCTTTTAGAGCTAGCGTTGTGACACAGAAAACAAGCGGCTGTAAAATTGGGTTAAGTTGGCCTGCAGACGGCAAGCGATCGCACCGTAGATTAGCAGCCAATGTGAGTTACCTGATCTGTGGCATAATGTACACCTGCCAAATAAAACCCTTTATGAAACTAAACAACATTTCAGAGTCACTATGAGATATATAAATCAACGGATCACCAGGCCTGAGGGTCTGAGGATCTACCTTGGTCTGCCGTCTGCAAGTGAAAGCCATTTCTATGGGGACTGAAGAGGACTAAGGGCTCCGAGTGTTATTGTTAACTATAATGGATTTCTACCTAGGATTAGACCTGTGGTTAAAGGTTACAGTTTCATACGTTTTCCCTCTCCCCAGTCGTTCACGAACATTTTAACAAGACGGCACGAAACGTGAACTTTATCCAGCGTGAACGTAAATATTCCTGAATTTCATTATAGCCGAGCACTTTCTTAAGTACCTTTCCTTTCGAATGTTCTTTTGTGTCAAGAGGTTTGTGTATGTGTGCACCAGACAGGGAGACGGAGTAGCTTTTGGGAATTAAAAAAGGGAAGTTGGCTAATTTGTTATTACATTGTAGGTCTATGAGTGGGAGAATCACATGAAGTGGTCTACTCCATTGTGCCTGTACAAAATGTGATACGTTGAGCTATGACTTCCAGATTCTTTCTCCCTTACGTCTGCTTATTAAGAGACACAAAGAGATTATATAGTTACGAAAAGGAGAGACACAACACAAAGAGATCGTACAGATACAAAAAGAAGAGGTACAAAGAGATTATCCTGGCTATCACGTTGTACAGGTCAACGTCTCAAATATTTGACTTTGAACTTTCGGCCCTCGGTATAGTAACGTGAGTCACTTGAGCAAAGATTTACCATTTCAAATGTGTGTTGGTCAGTACGTCTGTCTGTCACCATGTGTTGTGTCTCTGAACCTCTTAAAACACTCAAACACGGTTCAAACACCTGAAGCGATGATACTAAACCCCCTGCTTGTGAAACTCTAGTTCAAGGTGGTCAAGCTAGTTTGCTGCGAACAGAGAGGGGTTTTGACAGGGCCAGGGGTGATACCACTCACCCATGCCTCTGCTTTATATCAGGGCAATGGGCGAGGTCTGCAATGAGGTCCACCTTGTCCATACAGGGTTGTGGAGGGACAGATGTGAATGTGGATGACGGGTCATGTCAACTGGCGCATTGCTCGGAGAGACGCTGCACCCGAAAAGCACATGGATATGCGTTTAAATTCACCTAATTTTAATAGTCAAGGCCCCAAGCTAAGTGGTTGTTTGGTTCCTGCAAAGAGCGGTTGGCTGACCCTCTGTTTCCTAGGCTACCATGTTTACATAACCGTCATATTTATTCATATATGTGCAATCACTAGGACAAATATCAGCGACCACAAAACTGCCCACTAGGCACTGCAACAGTAGAAGGAATCAATCATATGTGTTCACTTTTGCCCGGTGTGTCGTACGGAATGTTTTGGGCCCTTTTGAATTATGGATTGTTATGGTCTTGTGTGATTGTTTTGGTAACTAGCATGATATTATGCAAAGCATGCTCCATGGAACAGGGCCATGCCATTTTGCTTGTGCATTCACATTCGCTGAACTAGCAGTGAGACACCGTCAGACACGCACAAATGTGAGTATTTCTGTTAAAGATTGCGTGTAAAAAAAACAGCTATTATGATTTTAAAAATGTGTCTTTGGAGAGGGCATGAAGTAAGTTTCATTAATGGCCATGTTTTGTTTCATGTAAATGATTGCGGGGTTCTGTCGCAGTCCCTCCCTCTCTCTCACTCGCACACGCACACAGACACAGACACACACGCACACAGACACACACGCACATACACATTATTGCTTTATAAATGGGGCCAATCTCTGGGCAATCATTAGGCAGCAGTGAGAGAAAATAAACCGCCTAGGGATACCCTGGAGGAGCAGATATTATTATTGCTATTAATAATACTGTGTTCGCATGTGTGTGTGTGTGTGTTCATGTGTGTGTGTGTGTGTGTGTGTGTGTGTGTGTGTGTGTGTGTGTGTGTGTGTGTGTGTGTGTGTGTGTGTGTGTGTGTGTGTGTGTGTGTGTGTGTGTGTGTGTGTGTGTGTGTGTGTGTGTCATGTGTGTGTGTGTGTGTGTGTGTGTGTGTGTGTGTGTGTGTGTGTGTGTGTGTGTGTGTGTGTGTGTGTGTGTGTGTGTGTGTGTGTGTGTGTGTGTGTGTGTGTGTGTGTTCATGTGTGTGTGTGTGTGTGTGTGTGTGTGTGTGTGTGTGTGTGTGTGTGTGTGTGTGTGTGTGTGTGTGTGTGTGTGTGTGTGTGTGTGTGTGTGTGTGTGTGTGTGTGTTTCAACCAGGGGTAGCTAACAGCAGCGTGCTCTTTTTAAAAAGTCATATTCTTCACCTCCGTTTGGAAACGGTTAAGAGGAGGGTGGCAAAATGTTTCCCACATGTCTGAATGTTATGGTACTGCTCATTACCCTTAAAGGGCTTCTCAAAGTGACCTGATTAATTGGGCTTGTCCTCTAAGCCCTGGAAACGCAGGCGGCGGAGCCCGTTCGTCCAATTATTATAATCCTACCCTGTTTATTTACACTGCCCTACCAGCCATATGGAGTAGGATGACTCTGGATGGACAGGGGAGAGAGAGGACGGACAGGGAGATGAGTGTGTGTGTGGTGTGTGTGTGTGTGTGTGTGTGTGTGTGTGTGTGTGTGTGTGTGTGTGTGTGTGTGTGTGTGTGTGTGTGTGTGTGTGTGTGTGTGTGTGTGTGTGTGTGTGTGTGTGTGTGTGTGTGTGTGTGTGTGTGTGTGTGTGTGTGTGTGTCAATGCGCGTGTGGAGGTTAGAGTGGGTAGAGGGAGATCAGCCTACGCAAATGACAACCATGAGTAACATACACTAACATGATGGAAAGTTAGACACTGAGGTAGGATGGTACTAGCTCTTCCAGCTATGGCAGTGACAGCTGAGAAATGTTATGTGGTTTGTAAAGGCTATGGGATTAGCAGTGCCTAAGAGTAACACATATACTGACTGGTTGCATCACTGCCTGGTATGGCAATTGCTCGGCCTCCGACCGCAAGGCACTTCAGAGGGTAGTGCGTACGGCCCAGGACATCACTGGGGCTAAGCTGCCTGCCATACAGGACCTCTACACCAGGCGGTGTCAGAGAAAGGCCCTAAAAATTGCCAAAGACCCCAGCCACCCCAGTCATAGACTGTTCTCTCTACTACTGCATGGCAAGCGCTACCAGAGTGCCAAGTCTAGGACAAAAAGGCTCCTCAACAGTTTTTACCCCTAAGCCATAAGACTCCTGAACAGGTAATGAAACCCAGACTATTTGCATTGTGTGCCCCTCTTTTACACTACTGCTACTCTCTGTTTATCATATATGCATAGTCACTTTAACCATGTCTACATGTACATACAACCTCAATCAGCCTGACTAACAAATGTCTGTATGTAGCCTCGCTACTTTTATAGCCTCACTACTGTACATAGCCTGTCTTTTTACTGTTGTTTTATTTCTTTACTTACCTATTGTTCACCTAATACCTTTTTTGCACTATTTGTTAGAGCCTGTAAGTAAGCATTTCACTGTACGGTGAAACACCTGTTGTATACCTGTTGTATTCGGCGCACGTGACAAATAAACTTTGATTTGATTTATACAGTACTCGTATTGTAAGGTGAGATGCTCCGGGCTGTCTCCAGTGATCCCTGAGCGGTGTTGTGTGGTTTGTTGAACCTCACACACTTTAACAATCAGAGATTGTGTTGATTTGAGTGTGTAGGATCAGGTTAGATCAGGCACACAGAATCTCACAACACACCCAGCGCCTGAAATCAGGGACTGGTGGACGGCCAAGGTGTCTCCCCGGTTCCAGCATCCAGCACGCCATCACAGTGTGTGTAAATGGCTACTGGCTGAGGCTATGACTTAGTAATGGCTCTCACTTTGTAAGGCATTGCGTCGCAGCGAGAAGACGAAATGAGCGAAAATCTTTAGGAATAGTGCCTGGTTCTGATGGGAATAGTGTTATTGTATGGTGCTGCTCATCTGAAGACACTATCAGACGTTTCAAAGCCGGGGTCTTAGGTAATTTTATTTGTATTATTTCTGCCTTTGGGTCCAGTCCTCTTTATTCATAAAACGAGCAGCATGTTAACGTCAGTCCAGCCACTGATTACTGAAACTCATATTTGCCCAGAAATATTTTCTATTTTTCCCTGCCTAATGAACTATTTATGCATTCAATATTTATACTGTATCTGAAAGAACACTAAAGCCACCTGTTTGTATCATTTTTAAGGGTTTAAAATGTCAGACTCAATGAGTTCCACCATTATCTAAGCGGGGGGAGATTAAATTGGGCCTTATAACATTCAGCTCCACTCTGACCATGACTTGGCGGTAGAGTGCCTGGCCCCTCAGCTCCTTCCCTTGTCTAGACGTAGCTAGATGGCCAGGCATAAAGCACAGTCTCTCGGTCTCTGGTTAGCTTTGTGAGGCCAGAGACAACGCCAAATGGATCCCTGTGGATCCCCCACCGCTGAGGGTGAAATGGCGTTCTGGACGAGGAGGCCCCATAAAGGCCGACAGAAATGCAGCATCATACGCCTGGTGGTTGATCCTGGGCGGCCGTGTCCCTCTTATGTTCTTTAATGCTAAAGCCCTGTTTGTGATTAATGGCTGAGGGGGGTGGGCTGGACTCTTTCTCTCTGTAGCCTAGCAGGTTTTGGAACAGTTCCTCTCACTCGGCTCTGTAGATTGAGCTGCAGCACGGTCTGACATGAGCCCTTGCTTGTCGTGGGAGTTGCTGTTCTCTGTATGAGCCGTGTCGGAGAGGTGGAGGTTCATTTGAAGGAAGTGTTATTTGGTCTGACACTCACAGACTTCTCCCCTGGTCTCAGGCGGAGTTAGGGTAAGTTCCATTTCCACTTAGTCAATACAGGAAGTAAAATAAGAATTGAAAAGTCCCCCCCCCCCCCACTGCTCCCAACGTCTGTCTGTCTGTCTGTCCCAACTGACCTCCTGCAAGATCCTTCCACACCCTAGTTTAATATAAAAGGATCAACTGCTATGATGTTATTGGCCAAACACGATTCTGTTGTGCACAGCATGCAGCTACCCAAGTATTACAAGTGTGGCCACTGTGTACATTGTTACAATCCGGCCAATACTAAAGTTTTTACTACCTAAGAACAGGTATTGAATACAAAATGAAGAGCTTCATGTCATATACATGCTCAAATGCATCTGCGGGGCTGCTTATAATCGGTCAAACTGAACGAGCATTGAAACTGTCACACAACACGATGCTGCAGATGTCTCAAGTCTCGAGAGAGCATGCAATTGGCATGCTGACAACAGGAATGGCCACCAGAGCTGTTGGCAGAGAGATGTTTATTCACGGATGAATCCCGGTTTTAACTGTACCGGACAGAGGCCAGACAGCGTGTATTGCATCGTGTGGGCGAGCGGTTTGCTGATGTCAATGAGTGCCGCATGGTGGTGGTAGGGTTAAGGTATGGGCAGTTCCAAGATACAGACAATGAACACAATTGCATTTTAACGATGGCAGTTTGAATGCACAGAGATAGCGTGAGATACCGTGAGGCCCATGGTCGTGCCATTCATCCGCCGCCATCACCTCATCTTTCAGCATGATAATGCACGGCCCCATGTCGCAAGGATCTGTACACAATTCCTGAAAGCTGAAAATAGGTCCTAGTTCTTCCATACTCACCAGACATGTCACCCATTGAGCATGTTTGGGATGCTCTGGATCGACATGCATGACAGCGCGTGTTGTTCCCGCCAATATCCAGCAATTTTGCACAGCCATTTTAGAGGAGTGGGACAACATTCCACAGGCCACAATCAACAGTCTGATCAACTCTATACAAAGGAGATGTGTCATGCTGCATGAGGCAAATGGTGTTCACACCATTCAGTATTTATATATTCAGCTTCAATGTAGCTTCAATGTAGTGGATATCGCATTCAACCTATAATTTCTAATTGATTGAAGATTCAAATAAATTAAAATATACCATTTCTTATTTGAATATTCAATGAAATTTACATTGAATTTCAAAACTGAATGCAACATTCACTCAATTTAGTTCATGAAATGCAAGTTCAATTTATGAATTCAATGATCACATTTGTGCATTAAAATTCAACATCCTAATGACAATTTAAAATGATGGAATTGAAATAATTTCTGATGGCACTGAAATCTCTCCGTAGAAAATATGTGTTAGCCTATTTCTCTGTTTTGTATTTATCTTGATCTGCTTGTATACATACTGACTGACCAATGGGGAAAAAATCACACAGCAATAAATGAATGCACCAAACCCCCGTCTGCATATCTGGGTAGCCCCCAGTAACCAGGTCCCCGACCACACACACACACGCACGCACGCACACACACACACACACACACGCACGCACGCACTCACACACACACACACTACCCCCACTGACCTCTGGGTTCACCTGCAGAAAAACAGGCCTGGCTTTCCTCTTTCACACCTTAAACATTGACAACAGCCAATAATAAGGATCTAATTGCCAACCTGTGTTGGTGTAGGCCAATTTGCACTCGCATTAATTGAAATAGTTCCCATCAACAGTTGGTATAGAAGTTTATGATGTCACTCAGTTGCTACTGGTTACCGGTCCAATTAGTTAACATAATGTTTTTACTATTTTGTTTTTTTGTTAACCCTTCTGTTGTGTTAGCTTCATGTTAATTAATTCTGTGTTCCCGGTCCAACATGACCGCCACATTATAGCTGATTAGAAATCCATAATAATCCATATTATCACCTAATGTTGTTTTAGATCTTTTTATCAACTTAAGTTCTGGTGAACATTACAAGTTTAGATTTCTATTTGCTATGTATGGGCTGTAGGCCTCATTGACCTGAGCTCATACAACTCATTTTTCAGTAAAAGAAAAGCATAATGTATGGATCATTTTGACTTAAACAAATACTCAGACGAGACATATTGTGCAATTTATCAAAGACTACTTAACTGTCAGTTTCCTGGCCTCTCTCCTCCTCACCAGTGTCATGATCAAAGATATGATTAAGAGACTCACATACAGTATATCGTTTGGTCAACTTGCTGCCACAGAATGAGTTGTGAGCAAGATCTCAAAGAAGCTTTATATACCAGAGTTGCGAGAAAAGCTCTATATATTATTGAAACAATGTTGCGATTGTTTGTGAGAATGCCAACAGGTGTGGTTCCCGTGGGGGAAAGATTCTATTGGGGAAAGGTTCCTGTGGGGGATGCCATGGAAGCCAGGAAGGGGAGTGAGGTGTGTGTGTGTGTGTTTGTGGTGTGTGTGTGTGTGTGTGTGTGTGTGTGTGTGTGTGTGTGTGTGTGTGTGTGTGTGTGTGTGTGTGTGTGTGTGTGTGTGTGTGTGTGTGTGTGTGTGTGTGTGTGTGTGTGTGTGTGTGTGTGTGTGTGTGTGTGTGTGTGTGTGTGTGTGTGTGTGTGTGTGTGTGTGTGTGTGTGTGTGTGTGTGTGTGTGTGTGTGTGTGTGTGTGTGTGTGTGTGTGTGTGTGTGTGTGCTTCAACACACATGCATGTGGGGGTCTGGAAGAGGAAGTGTGTCCATCTGATGAATGGGCATGTGCCTGAACTCAATTTGATACACTGATTGTAGTCTCACCCGTTCATTTCTAATGACTGCTCTTTGTTGACCGGGAACACCACAGGTGTACAAAAGTTAAATAAAAGACCCAAAATCGTAAGAAAATCATCTAAATGTATTTTGTGTGTTCAGATTCCCTGTGTGGACAAAGTCATGGAACCTTATGACAATCAGATTAAATGAACCTCATTTTTCAGAGAGAAAACTTGTAAATCGGTCCAATTCGACCGGAACACAACAGGAGGGTTAAGGCCCCAAATTTGGATTTTTTTTTGCCCTTCTATTTGGTTACTCTTGTTTCCGAGTTCTTAGAGCAGGGGTGTCAAACACATTTCGACCCGGGGGTCGCATTCGGTCTTCAATGAGGTCCGGAGTGCCGCACTGAAAATGGGTTATATTTCCTCTGCATCAAAATGTGCAAAACATTTGACTCTTTCCATGGCTTTGGGAAATATCTATGGTCCCTGACTTAAAGCTGGACAAAGTCAAGAAACATATGAATGTCTATTATTATTTCTATACAGTATACGATTTGGTGTTCGTCATCTTAATGTACAGTACATTGAATTTGTCTTCGAGTGTAACGTACCACACTCCCTTCTCAACACCTAGGGTATTTTATGCCCTATTGCTGTATGCGGAACCAGTCACAAGTTTGGACAAGTTTTTCATGATTTTTACTATTTTCTACATTGTAGAATAACAGTGAAGACATCACGACTATGAAACAACACATATTGAATCATGTAGTAACCAAAAAAGTGTTAAACAAATCTAAATATATCTTAGATTTTAGATTCTTCAAAGTAGCCAAACTTTTCCTTGATGACAGCTTTGCACACTCTTGGAATTCTCTCAACAAGCTTCATGAGGTAGTCACCTGGAATACATTTCAATGAACAGGTGTGCCTTGTTAAAAGTTATTTTGTGTAATTTCTTTCCTTCTGAATGCGTTTGAGCCAATCAGTTGTGTTGTGAGGTAGAGGTGGTATACTTTGTAAAAGATCAAGTCCATATTATGGCAAGAACAGCTCATATAAGCAAAGAGAAATGACAATATATAATTACTTTAAGACATGAAGGTCAGTCATTGCGGAACATTTCAAGAACTTTGAAAGTTTCTTCAAGTGCAGTCGCAAAACCCATTAAGCTCTATAATGAAACTGGCTCTCATGAGGACCGCCACAGGAAAGGAAGACCAAGTTACCTCTGCTGCAGAGGATAAGTTCATTAGAGTTACCAGCCTCAGAAATTGCAGCCCAAATAAATGCTTCACAGAGTTCAAGAAAGAGACAACATCAACTATTCAGAGGAGACTGTGTGAATCAGGCCTTCATGGTCAGATTGCTGCAAAGAAACCACTACTAAAGGACCTCTATAATAAGACAAGACTTGCTTGGGCCAAGAAACATGAGCAATGGACATTAGACCGGGGGTTTATTTAGAATTCAAGGCAAACTTAACCAGCATGGCTACCACAGCATTCTGCAGCGATACGCCATCCCATCTGGTTTCCACTTAGTGGGGCTATAATTTTTTTTCAACAGGACAATGACCTAACACACCTCCAGGCTGTGTAAGGGCTATTTGACCAAGAAGGAGATTGATGGAGTGTTGCATCAGATGACCTGGCCTCCACAATCATCCGACCTCAACCCAATTGAGATGGTTTGGGATGAGTTGGACCGTAGAGTGAAGGGAAAGCAGCCAACAAGTGCTCACCATGTGGGAACTCCTTCAAGACTGTTAGAAAAGCATTCCTCATTAAGCTGGTTGAGAGAATGCCAAGAGTGTGCAAGTCTGTCATCAAGGAAAATGTTGGCTACTTTGAAGAATCTAAAATATATATATTTTTAAACTTTTTTGGTTACTACATGATTCCACATGTGTTATTTCATAGTTTTGATGTCTTCACTATTATTCCATAATTTAGAAAATTGTGATTTTTTTTAAATCAGGAAGTCAAAATACAGAAAAACCCTTGAATGAGTAGGTGTGTCTTAGACGGCTGCCCCACTCTGCGCCACCTGAGGAGATGTACGTGACCCCATTTGAGTCTACACTCATCTGAAGTTACACCATTCCCCTCCACAGTGGCCTCCAGGTTAAAACAGCCAACAGTCAAACATAATGCAATATGGAGAGTATAGTAAAGTGCCTAGGACCCACTCACACACGTATTGTTTTAATGTGGACCTCAGGTTCACTGGCAGTTCATGGCCTGCTATCCACAGATCAAGTGTTAAATAAAGTGTTACAATCTCGCACTGGACCGACCGAGAGCTCTTTAATGGCTAGCCCTAGGGGAGGCCAATAAAATGGTGCTCCATTTTGCGCAATCATCAACTGTTTTAATCATGCATATTAGTCCTCCAATAACTTAAATGTCATCTAATCCACTAAAAACTCTGTGAAAGAAAGAACATTTCTCAAACATAATGTTCCCCCTGTGGGTTTAGGAGGGCGCCTGGACAAATTCAAACTTTACATGGCCCTTTACACACATACAAGAACAATATGAAGACCTACGGGGAGCTAGGAAAAGTGACAAATGACTAGCTTTGTAACTGAACAATTATTACAAACCATCAAATCACTAATCCTTAACAGATTTGTCTGGAGAAGTGTGCATGTGTGCATCCAGTCATGGAAGTGTCAATACTCTGGTTAAACCTTTCTTTGCAAGATCTTTCTCATCCATTTACATTACATTTACATTACATTTAAGTCATTTAGCAGACGCTCTTATCCAGAGCGACTTACAAATTGGTGCATTCACCTTATGACATCCAGTGGGACAGTCACTTAACAATAGTGCATCTAAAACTTAGGGGGGGGGTGGGGTGAGAGGGATTACTTAACCTATCCTAGGTATTCCTTAAAGAGGTGGGGTTTCAGGTGTCTCCGGAAGGTGGTGATTGACTCCGCTGTCCTGGCGTCGTGAGGGAGTTTGTTCCACCATTGGGGGGGCCAGGGCAGCGAACAGTTTTGACTGGGCTGAGCGGGAGCTGTACTTCCTCAGTGGTAGGGAGGCGAGCAGGCCAGAGGTGGATGAACGCAGTGCCCTTGTTTGGGTGTAGGGCCTGATCAGAGCCTGGAGGTACTGAGGTGCCGTTCCCCTCACAGCTCCGTAGGCAAGCACCATGGTCTTGTAGCGGATGCGAGCTTCAACTGGAAGCCAGTGGAGAGAACGGAGGAGCGGGGTGACGTGAGAGAACTTGGGAAGGTTGAACACCAGACGGGCTGCGGCGTTCTGGATGAGTTGAAGGGGTTTAATGGCACAGGCAGGGAGCCCAGCCAACAGCGAGTTGCAGTAATCCAGACGGGAGATGACAAGTGCCTGGATTAGGACCTGCGCCGCTTCCTGTGTGAGGCAGGGTCGTACTCTGCGGATGTTGTAGAGCATGAACCTACAGGAACGGGCCACCGCCTTGATGTTAGTTGAGAACGACAGGGTGTTGTCCAGGATCACGCCAAGGTTCTTGGCGCTCTGGGAGGAGGACACAATGGAGTTGTCAACCGTGATGGCGAGATCATGGAACGGGCAGTCCTTCCCCGGGAGGAAGAGCAGCTCCGTCTTGCCGAGGTTCAGCTTGAGGTGGTGATCCGTCATCCACACTGATATGTCTGCCAGACATGCAGAGATGCGATTCGCCACCTGGTCATCAGAAGGGGGAAAGGAGAAGATTAATTGTGTGTCGTCTGCATAGCAATGATAAGAGAGACCATGTGAGGTTATGACAGAGCCAAGTGACTTGGTGTATAGTGAGAATAGGAGAGGGCCAAGAACAGAGCCCTGGGGGACACCAGTGGTGAGAGCGCGTGGTGAGGAGACAGATTCTCGCCACGCCACCTGGTAGGAGCGACCTGTCAGGTAGGACGCAATCCAAGCGTGGGCCGCGCCGGAGATGCCCAACTCTGAGAGTTTGGATTTGGACAACTCTTGTGCCTGTATGCTGGGTTGGCCAATCTACCAGACATCCTCCATCTCCTATCAATCCCTGCCATCACCATTCCAGGCCCAGAGCCCCCCAGCACGTACAGAGCAGGTCCGGTCAACCGAAGGAGAAATCCATGAAGACGCTCTCTCCGGGAACACACAGCCACACGTCCCTTACCAAACATTCCAGCTTCCTCCATCTTCCCGGGAACGGCGCTCTCCATCTCGCCCCTGTGTTTTCCTACGGAAATAATAAAAAAAAATGGACAGAGGCGTTCCAACAAAAGCCCTGGTCCAACCCCTGAGGAAATCTCTGAGATATTTCCCCCCTGACTGGGACTGGGGCTCTGGGCTTTGTTTTATGTGCTTGTAAGGCCTCAGCATTAGAGGAAGCGTTTGCCAGGGATATATATCTCGCTGTGCTGTGAGCTCAGGCCCTATGATGAACAGTCTGGGCAGCCATTGTTCAAACAAACACTGTTATTTTTCTGTTTCCTTTAGTGTTCTCTCGCTCTCACAACCCTGATCTGCGGTTGATTGGAAGAGTCCTCCCACTGTCACTTCCTGTTCTCCAAGGCAGAGGCGACCACACAGTCCACGGTATGCTGCTACGCCCAGGCAGGCAGACTCTCCACACAGACGGACGGGGCCTGATGAGCTCATACTCCTGGAGACTGGAGAACTTGAACATCTCCTTATAAACAGATAACTGTACTCCTGGGGCCAGTGGTCCAGACTCCTACTGCATGCAATGCTGCATGGCCAGCTCTTATTATGATGTAGCTGGTTGGAACCAATTGGAACTATTGGCACCTTCACCTTTCTGCTGTTTTACCCATAGAAATAGAACCCCCCTTCCCCATGCATTCTGTGCACAACTGTGTAGCCTATACTGTAAATGTACAGCCAAGCATAGTCATGATGTGATCGCAACACAAGCTGGACCCCATCAATACCACATTAACTTATTCTGTGGTCCCACGTTAACACACAAGCTCAATGTTCATCGCAATTGACCCATTAGGCCCTAGTGTTTTTACAAACCTTTGAATCCCAGCCAACTCGACTCTGCTGGGACCTTTGCTTGCAGGGTAGTCACGGTTACTGACAACCAGCAGTCTTAATTAAAAGCCTGGGCGTTAAAGTAAAGTCATGACCCTCCAGAGCTCCTCCAGAGCTAGCGATAAACACGCATGAGCAGCAATCCACGCTACAATCCCCGCTACACCGCTCTGCCCACTGGGAAGCCCACGTCTTTTACTGGCCAGACCCAGGAAGTCTGATTGCAGCTAATAAAGCCTGCAGAGCAGTCATATCTCCTGGCCTGAGGCCTCTATGAGGCAGGGTGGAGGGAATGGAGGGAATATAGAGGGTATAGAGGGGTGAAGCCTGACCCCCACCCCACCGCAGAGAAATGATGGAAGATTTATAGAACCATTGAGTGTGAATCACAGGGAGGTCTTAAATATCAGTTATGCATACACACACGCAGACAGACACAGATGACTTTGACTTTGTTGTCATTTATCCTCTCCAATCACATTGTCCCTTTCGTTGAGGTCCTCTCATTCTCGACCGTTCCTCCGCTCTCTCTCTCTCTCTCTCTCTCTCTCTCTCTCTCTCTCTCTACTCTCTCTCTCCTCTCTCTCTCTCTCTCTCTCTCTCTCTCTCTCTTTCTCTCTCTCTCTCTCTCTCTTTCTCTCTCTCTCTCTCTACCCTCTCTCTACTCTCTCTCTCTCTCTCTCTCTCTCTCTCTCTCTCTCTCTCTCTCTCTCTCTCTCTCTCTCTCTTTCTCTCTCTCTCTCTCTCTACCTCTCTCTCTACCTCTCTCTCCCTCTCTCTCTCTCTCTCTCTCTTTCTCTCTCTCTCTCTACCTCTCTCTCTACCTCTCTCTCTCTCTCTCTCTCTCTCTCTCTCTCTTTTCTCTCTCTCTCTCTCTACCTCTCTCTCTACCTCTCTCTCTCTCTCTCTCTCTCTCTCTCTCTCTCTCTCTCTCTCTCTCTCTCTCTCTCTCTCTTTCTCTCTCTCTCTCTCTACTCTCTCTCTCTCTCTCTCTCTCTCTCTCTCTCTCTCTCTCTCTCTCTCCTCTCTCTCTCTACCTCTCTCTCTCTCTCTCTCTCTCTCTCTCTCTCTCTCTACCTCTCTCTCTCTCTCTCTCTCTCTCTCTCTCTCTCTCTCTCTGCCGCTCATCTCTCCCTTCTCTCCTGTAGTCAGAGTGAGTGAAGTAATAACCGGCCTGGCCGTGCCCTGCCGAGCCCCGAGCCCAGCATTGTCCTGAGACAGGAAATGAAAGTGAAATACGGAGGCAGGCCTCTCTCTCACACTTCTCCCCGGCCATAAAGCAGCACTAACCCCACTGTCATCTTTACAGCCCTACACGTTCTTTAAGGAGAGTTTTCAACGTCGTCACATCAATCACTGCTCAAATGTTTTCAGGATTTCCCCTAGCAACGGGGAGGGAGAGAAGAAAGAAGGGAATATTAGAGATGTGAGAGGTAGTGCGTAAGACAACGAGAAAGGGTTAAATGTGAGTTTGACCCGACCTGTGAGTGAGTATAACACCCAGGCCAGCTTGCTACAAAGTCCTGGATGGCGTATGATCACTTCCCTGATTTCATGTCAGAATAAAACTCCCAACAACATTACCTCATATCCAATATCCGACACATCCGAGGTGCCTCCTGCTTTGTCTCAGGCTTGGCTGGGTTGTTTTACTGGCTCCTCTTGTGTTTCAGAGTCCCGCACGTGTGAACGTACGGAGAGAGTGGAGAGGATTTTTTTTTTAAAAAGCATAATTCTGCTCCAGCATTGTCTCGTCGCTCCAACATTATAGAGAAAACGTGTTACAGTTCAACATTGCAGCATATGGAAAAGCATTGATGGGTTTATGCGGAGTTGAGTTAGGTCATCCACATCCAACATGACAGAAGAGATACTTTTATTATTGACGTGATCTGTAGCATGAGTATGAAATTGCAGCTGTGGTTGGTAAATGTACATCCGCTTGACGTTTGTGATGAAGGTATACAGAATGTCACGTACTGGCCATAGGGGGTCAAAACAGATCAGGCGTATGCCACAACACCAGTCTAATAAAGTATGTGAACGGTAACAGAACTGTCAGTTGTGTACTTAATCGTGTTTACCTGGTGGAGTTTGGCTGTTGCCATGACAATCGCAAATAGGAGCTAGCTAACGACGTCCGCGGTCCACTTCCTGATTAGAAAATGACCAGTAAGGTGACCTCATCTGTGCTCCAATCAAGAATCACAGCGAGAGAAATCTATATTTTTAGACTGGCAGTCACTCAAAGTCATCATGGCCAGACAGTACCCATATGAATCCCCCAGTGATTAGGGCAGTCATTGAGTTAGTCTGCTAGTCTACAGCGTGGGCCTAGGTCATGGACAGCCCAATGACAAACAACCAATGAGACTGTCTTTATGATACTATCTAAGTATCCTTGTTGCTTTCCTAGTCAGCTCTACGATGCTCTCTCTTTTCTGTCTTTTTGTTTGCACTCAACAAGTTGTTTAGTAAGGCCTCAAGTGAACTTTATTTTTGCGAGAAAAAACTATTGAGAGGATTGCTCGGGACAGGATTTCCAGCACAATCTTACACAATTATCGTACACAATGGGGAAATGAAATATTGACATGGGAAAAAAACATCAAGTCCTTGAGAATTATGATATAGTAAGTAACGATGCATGCCTTGGATGAGGTCCCAACTCAATTGGGGGCGATTCATATAATTTCCTCTTGTGTCTTGGGCATTCACAACCATTAGTGATGGTGTATGGAGGCTCCTCAGAGGAGGAAAGGGAGGACCATCCTTCTCAGGGAATTTCATGAAAATAAAAACAGTGAAACATTAATATAGTTATAATTTTTTGATAGAACTATACTAAATATATTAACATCACCAAATAATTGATTAAAACACACTGTTTTGCAATGAAGGTCTACAGTACCCTCAACAGCTCTCTGTAGGTGTAGCTGGAGGACAGCTAGTGTCCGTCCTCCTCTGAATACATTGACTTCAATACAAAACCTACATTTACATTACATTTAAGTAATTTAGCAGACGCTCTTATCCAGAACGACTTACAAATTGGTGCATTCACCAAAAGGAGGCTCTTTATTCTCACCCCCTTCCATAGACTTAGACAGTAATTATGACAACTTCTGGAAGACGTCCTCCAACCTGTCATGTTTTGTCATTGATTATCATGTCTTGTCCCTGTGCTTCCCTTCTATTCCTTTCCCTCTGCTGGTCTTATTAGGTTCTTTCCCTCTTTCTATCCCTCTCTCTCCCCCTCCCTCTCTCCCTCTTTCGCTCTCTCTCTCTATCCTTCCGTTCCTGCTCCCAGCTGTTCCTCATTCTCCTAACTACCTCATTTACTCTTTCACACCTGTCCCCTATTTTGCCCTCTGATTAGAGTCCCTATTTCTCCCTCTGTTTTCCGCTTCTGTCCTTGTCGGATCCTTGTTTGATGTTTGCTGTTCTGTGTCCTTGTTCCGCCCTGTCGTGTTTTTGCCTTCTTCAGATGCTGCGTGTGAGCAGGTGTCTATGTCAGCTACGGCCTGTGCCTTCCCGAAGCGACCTGCAGTCTGTGGTCGCGTCTCCAGTCGTTCCTCTCTACTGACGAGAGGATTTCAGTTTTCCTGTTTTGTATTTACCTAAGATAATATCCAGGAGTATCGTTTTTGTTTAAGACTGGAATAAAGACTCTGTTTCTGTTAAGTCGCTTTTGGGTCCTCATTCACCAGCATAACACAACCTATCAGAGCTCTTGCAGCATGAACTAAAATGTTGTCCACCAAATCAAAGGATCAGAGAATGAATCTAGTACTGAAAGCATAAGCTACAGCTAGCTAGCAAGGAAGTGCATTAATTGTGGGGAGTAGTTGACTCAAAGAGAGAGAAAGACGAAAGTTGAACAGTTTGGAACAAATTGTTTTTTTCTAAAATGAAGGAGAAGTGAGAGAGAGAGAAAGAGTGTGAGAGAGTGAGAGAATATATATATATATTTTAATTTACTTAGCTGTTGAATGCAGCTATTTAGCCTACTCAAACAGCTGGCTCAAACAGAAAGGGTTGCCACGTTACCTAGTTTTTCTATGGCTATCCAATACTGGAACTCTTCCAAGTCAAGATAAGCTTTTGGGTTTTTGAATTTATTGGCACCAAGGCCCGCCGGTGTAATTGCTAAACCAGTACTGCATGATTGTAGCGGGTTTACTAACGTGTTAGTTCTAGTAGCTATTTTCTTAGCTTAGCATTAGATAATATGGTGACAACTATGTAGGCTGTGTGTAGTGATTAGCGTTTATAATATGAAGGTTCGGCTTGGAAAGGTTTTTTCGCCTGGTCACAGACAGCTGATGTGTTGTGCACTGAAGTCCACAAGTGAAGCGAAAAGGTGAGAGGAGGAGAGCGTGAAGATGCAGGAATTACATAACAATCTGGCTACTATGAAAGGGTGTAATTCCTTCCGCCAATTCTGTTGAAAAGCATTTCTTAAACGGAAGCAAACAGAACGAAACTGGGATAAACCTACCTGCATTTGTCCAATAGAAATTCTCGTTTGCAACTGTTGGACTAATGATTACACCCGAGATCAGGTAAATAGAGTCAAGATTGTGCAAGGCAGTATTGAATGTGTCAATGTCTGTCACATTGATTACTCAAATTTCACTCGACCTGTGCACGCACCTACATTGTACATTTTCATTCATAGGCTACATTGTAGCAACCTCATGATGGGTATAGGGAAAATTTGAGTTTCATGTAGTAGCCTAAACCTACATTTAGCTGGGTGAACAGAATATGAATGACAGTCATCCAACATGCGGTAATAGAAATAAGGCCATGGTCCTAAAAGTTTTCAGCGTGGAATTTCAACGTGGAAAATTGGTCAATATGCAGTTGAGACCTTGATCAATGAGATGACATCCTATATTCACCCACTCAAAAATGACAGCAAAAATATAGTTTCGTTTCCAATGTGTTATCATTATGCTTTCAACCATCCTAAGCACAACTACATTCGAATGGAAAAACAATGCCTGAATTTTGGTTTAGTTGTCACCCAAATGTCTGCCACAGCGCTTTCAACCATTTAAAAGCACAGCAATGTTGAAGCAAGAATATAATGTCAGATATTTTGTTTATTTTTTAGAACAGATTAATGCATTATCACTGTGCTTCATCTACACTGAACAAAAATATAAACGCAACATGTACAGTCGCATATCAAGAATCTGAATAAACAGGCTGATCATAAACACAGGTGCACCTTGTGCTGGGGACAATAAAAGGCCGCTCTAAAATGTGCATTTTTGTCACACAACACAATGCCACAGATGTCTCAAGTTTTGAGGGAGCGTGCAATTGGCATGCTGACTGCAGGAATATCCACCAGAGCTGTTGCCAGAGAATGTTATGTTAATTTCTGTACCACACGCCGCCTCCAACGTCATTTTAGAGAATTTGACACTACGTCCAACCGGCCTCAGAACCGAAAACTGTGTAACCACTCCAGCTCAGGACCTCCATATCCGGCTTCTTCACTTCCGGGATCGTCTGAGACCAGCCACCCGGACAAGTGATGAAACTGTGGATTTGCAAAATCTAAGAATTTCTACACAAACTGTCAGAAACTGTCTCAGGGAAGCTCATCTGCTCGCTCATCGTCCTCGCCAGGGTCTTGATCTGACTGCAGTTCGGCGTCGTAACTGACTTCAGTGGGCAAATGCTCACCATCGATGGCCACTGGCAAGCAGGAGAAGTGTGCTCTTCATGGATTAATCCCGGTTTCAACAGTGCTGGGCAGATGGCAGACAGTGTGTATGGCGTCGTGTGGGCGAGAGGTTTGCTGATGTCAACATTGTGAACAGAGTGCCCCACGGTGGTGGTGGAGTTATGGTATGGACAGGCATAATCTACGGACAACAAACACAATTGCATTTTATCGATGTCAATATTAATGCATAGATATAACGTGATGAGATCCTGAGGCACGTTGTTGTGCCGTTAATCTGCCTCCATCACCTCATATTTCAGCATGATAATGCACAGCCCCGTGTCACATTGATGTGTAGACAATTCCTGGAAGCTGAAAATGTCCCAGTTTTTCCATGGCTTCTATGCTCCCCAGACCTGTCACCCATTGAGCGTGTTTGAGATGCTTCGGATGGACATGTAAGACAGCGTGTTCCAAGTTCCCTCCAATATCCAGCAACTTAAAAGTACACCGTTATTAAAAGTACATGGTGCAAGTCATCAATTCCATTCTGCACAGATTATTACAGCAATTGTGAAGATCTCCATAGACCTGCGATGACCTATGCATGCAATCTTGAACAGGCACACTATTTGATGACATCAAAATAAATGTATAGTTACAGTTAAAGTACCTTAATATGTGGCCTTTGATTTTGTTTTGGGTTGAATGTTACATTATTTTGTAATATAGCCTTAATTTAAAGGTCATTTAAATGTATTTGAAAAGTAGTATTGAATTGCGTTTGGTTGACAACGCAACCACTGGTGGAGCTAGGAACACAAGGATTTCACTACACCTCGCAATAACATCTGCTAAATAGGTCTATGATACCAATAAACATGCGATTTGATTGAAAATGTACACTATCTTCTGATTGCATACTTCTATCTGTGCCACTGACATGGTCTTTAATTTCAGTTTGTCTACAAATGAATAACTGATATGTTGGATTCACATCTCCATCTAAACCAAAGAGCTAAATAAAAGAATGGGACTAAATCAAATTCAAACTTTAAATGCACATTTTTTTTGTTGGAGACGTGAGACGTGAATCCAGCATATAAATGATACATTTGTAGACAAACTGGAACAGTCCTTGGATAGCTGTCCAGAATTCACAGATCAATTGGTCCACATGGAAAACTAATTGCCTAGAAAATATAAATGACTTGGTAACAGGAAATACCTTTATTTTCATGACAGAGGTAAAAAACCATTTTGGACTGACCAATGCAAATATTTTCAAATACATGTAACTTAAAAATTGTATATCATGAAATTTTGATTTGAAATCTTTTGGATATCAGAGCAACCTCAAGGGAATGTTATTTGAGTCAGAAAAGGATGTTCATATAATAGGTAAAATATACAAATCTTGCAGAATCTCTTATAATTTGTTTTTTTACCGAGAATTGAATAGAACTGATGTTGGCACAAGATGGAGGCAATAATCTTAATCCAGTATAAACCAATGTATATAATTTATTATAGAAGAGACAAAATTCACAAATTCTCAGCACAACGGCAGAGTCATGTCTTAAGTGTAAAACTAACCAACAATGAATCAATAATCCATGATTTCTGGGAATGCTATAAAGTCCACAAGTTACGGGCGGAGCTAGAGAGTTGGCTGTCAGTAGTATTACAATGTTAACTTACTTTTAATCCATCTGTCTGCATATTTCAAAACATGGCATATGGGGGTGTACTGAGATCTCCAATGGGCTGGAAGATTCTCGGAACTCAATCTATCCCATGTTAATCGAATGGTTCATTATTGAAATAGCATGGCCAACCGAGAAAAATGAATTGGTACAATGTAAAGACAAACAATAATTCAGGCACTAGGGATGGAGGTGTGAGCATGTGGGTCTGGGAAGATGAGATGTTGTTTCCATTTGTGCATGTCTGCAAGTTGTTCTTCGTATGTGTATGCTTGTATCTGGTGTGAAAACATGAAAAAATGTTATTTTTAAAATGATTACTTCGATAGCAACAGTGAATCTATTTAGCTTTTAAGTGGAGATCTCTCACGAAAGCACATTGGTAATAGTCAGTGACAAATATCATAGTTTAGCAGGGTTGTACTTGGATTATAACCCTGAATGGGAGACCAAAATGTTCTCCAGTAGGAAGTGCTGCCCCATCAGTTTATTTTTCTGATTTTGGATATAAAACATTGTTTTAAAGGTACAAATTCAGCATATTTTATACAACGTTTGCCTGTTGACATTTGGTTACCATGATGATATAATCCTGTGCTTGATATTTCACCCTCATAACAACATTTTACACACTTAATCTAAATCTAATGTATTTTCCACATAGACTCCATGTCACAATACATTGACTAATTACGTTGAAACAACTTTGATTCAGCCAGTTTGTTTCCAGTGAGATTTTTCTCCATCTCTTCAAGTAAGTGTCTCGTAATTCTCTTTCTCTCCTTTATTTCTCCTTCCCTTCTTAAACAGGCTCAGTAAGTGTTGCTGTTGGCCCACTCTGACAGACACATCCCCTCAGACTCATCTTCCTGGAAAATCCACCACTCCATCACACTATGTTTGGACAAGGCAAATCAGATCTCCTGCTGCTGTCTGTTTTTAAAGCTGTAAGACGTGTGTGTGTGTCACCAGAATGAGCCATCCCTTGATTTGACTCTTGTCCGGAAGGATGTTGACACTATTATTTTTGTGATATGTGTCTGAAACAAAAAATATTGAGGCTTTCAGGACTTATTTACTCAGACTTGCTCTGAGGATGTCTGCACCTTTTTGTGGCACCTTTTTTTTAACCAAAAAAGGCAGTCTTGCCGAGTTGCTGGTAGGAGAGATTGGGGTAAGTTGAGCCACCCTAGGACACCAAACACAAAATGAGTCATTTGACCAAGTATTTAGGAAGAGGTCATCATTTAATTTAGTCTGTGAACGAATAAACCACATGGAAAAAGTGGTAAGAAAGTTGGGTCCAAAAAAACAGATTTTCACCAAGTCAAAATCATTTCTTGTATTATAGGTTTCATGATGCTTCAAATCAAATCAAAGTGTATTTGTCACGTGCGCCGAATACAACAAGTATAGACTTTATTGTGAAATGCTTACTTACAGGCTCTAACCAATAGTGCAAAAAAAAGGTATTAGGTGAACAATAGGTAGGTAAAGAAATAAAACAACAGTAAAAAGACAGGCTATATACAGTAGCGAGGCTATAAAAGTAGCGAGTCTACATACAGACATTGGTTAGTCAGGCTGATTGAGGTAGTATGTACATGTAGATATGGTTAAAGTGACTATGCATATATGATGAACAGAGAGTAGCAGTAGCGTAAAAGAGCGGTTGGCGGACGGTGGGTGGGACACAATGCAGATAGCCCGGTTAGCCAATGTGCGGGAGCACTGGTTGGTCGGCCCAATTGAGGTAGTATGTACATGAATGTATAGTTAAAGTGACAATGCATATATGATAAACAGAGAGTAGCAGCAGTGTAAAAAGAGGGGTTGGGGGGGACCTTGCAAATAGTCTGGGTAGACATTTGATTACCTGTTGAGAAGTCGTATGGCTTGGGGGTAAAGACTGTTGAGAACACTTTTTGTCCTAGACTTGGCACTCCGGTACCGCTTGCCATGCGGTAGTAGAGAGAACAGTCTATGACTGGGGTGGCTGGGATCTTTGACCATTTTTAGGGCCTTCCTCTGACACCGCCTGTTATAGAGGTCCTGGATGGCATGCAGCTTAGCCCCAGTGACGTACTGGGCTGTACGCACTACCCTCTGTAGTGCCTTGAGGTCAGAGGCAGAGCAATTTCCGTACCAGGCAGTGATGCAACCGGTCAGGATACTCTCGATGTTGCAGCTGTAGAACCTTTTGAGGATCTCAGGACCCATGCCAAATCTGTTTAGTTTCCTGAGGGGGAATAGGCTTTGTCGTGCCCTCTTCATTACTGTCTTGGTGAGTTTGGACCATTCTAGTTTGTTGTTGATGTGGATACTAAGGAACTTGAATCTCTCAACCTGCTCCACTACAGCCCCATCGATGAGAATGGGGGCGTGCTTGGGTCCTCCTGTTCCTGTAGTCCACAATCATCTCCTTAGTCTTGGTTACGTTGATGGATAGGTTGTTATTCTGGCACCACCCGGCCAGGTCTCTGACCTCCTCCCTATAGGCTGTCTCGTCGTTGTCGGTGATCAGGCTGTTGTCTCATCTGTAAACTTAATGATAGTGTTGGAGTCGTGCCTGGCCATGCAGTCATGGTTGAACAGGGAGTACAGGAGGGGACTGAGCCCGCACCCCTGGGGAGCTCCAGTGTTGAGGATCAGCGTGTCAGATGTGTTCCTACCTACCCTCACCACCTGGGGGCGGCCAGTCAGGAAGTCCAGGATCCAGTTGCAGAGGGAGGTGTTTAGTCCCAGGATCCTTAGCTTAGTGATGAGCTTTGAGGGTACTATGGTGTTGAACGCTGAGCTGTAGTCAATGAATATAGCATTCTCACATAAGTGTTCCTTTTGTCCAGGTGAGAAAGGGCAGTGTGGAGTGCAATAGAGATTGCATCATCTGTGGATCTGTTTGGGCGGTATGCAAATTGGAGTGGGTCTAGGGTTTCTTGGATAATGGGGTTGATGTGAGCAATTACCAATCTTTCAAAGTACTTCATGGCTACGGAAGTGAGTGCTACGGGTCTGTAGTCATTTAGGCAGGTTGCCTTCGTGTTCTTGGGCACAGGGACTATGGTGGTCTGCTTGAAACATGTTGGTATTACAGACTCAATCAGGGACATGTTGAAAATGTCAGTGAAGACACCTGCCAGTTGGTCAACACATGCCCGGAGCACACGTCCTGGTAATCCGTCTGGCCCCGCAGCCTTGTGTATGTTGACCTGTTTAAAGGTCTTACTCATGTCGGTTACGGAGAGCGTGATCACACAGTCGTCTGGAACAGCTGATGCTCTCATGCATGCCTCTGTTGCTTGCCTCGAAGCGAGCATAGAAGTGATTTAGCTTGTCTGGTAGACTTTTGTCACTGGGCAGCTCGCGGCTGTGCTTCCCTTTGTAGTCTGTAATAGTTTGCAAGCCCTGCCCCATAAGACGAGCGTCAGAGCCGGTGTAGTATGATTCAATCTTAGCCCTGTACTGACGCTTTTCCTGTTTGATGGTTCATCGCAGGGCATAGCAGGATTTCTTGTAAGCTTCCGGGTTAGAGTCCCGCAGTCCCGGCAGCGGCAGCTCTACCCTTTAGCTCAGAGCGAATGTTGCCTGTAATCCATGGCTTGTATCTAAACCAAAATAGATATTTTTAAGAATGTTTTTTTAGATCACTTGGGGTCTCTATACACTACAATATGAGATCCTAAACCTAGCATGAAAGTGCATCCTTGTAGCTGTTTGGGCTTATATAGTCATAATGTTTGCCTTTGGGTAAGTTGAGCCAATGGCCACCATACAACATACAAATGATGATTACTTTCAGTCAGTTTTATGCATAATATGCGTAGTATTTTTGTAATCTGTCATGCATATGACCTTTGCTGCTATAACAGGCTCCACTCTTCTGGGAAGGCTTTCCACTATACGGAACATTGCTGGAGGGATTTGCTTCCATTCAGCCACAAGAGCATTAGTGAGGTCGGGCACTGATGTTGGGGCGATCAGGCCTGGCTCGCAGTCGGCATTCCAATTCATCCCAAAGGTGTTTGATGGGGTTCAGGTCAGAGCTCTGTGCAGGCCATTCAAGTTCTTTCACACCGATCTCGACAAACCATTCCTGTATGGGCCTCACTTTGTGCACGTGGGTATTGTCACTCTGAAACAGGAAAGGGACTTCCCCAAAATGTTCCCACAAAGTTGGAAGTTTTGTGGGGGGGAGCAGGACTGGCAAAAAAGTTTAAAGACTTGTCTAAAAAGTAGAAATCCAAAGAGATGGGAGCAAGAGTGAGCTGGTATTCACTCCCTACAGCCTATTTTGCAGATCTATGTGTATGTAGTAAGCACTTCATCAACAATTACTACGTAAGAGATATACAATCGGAAATTCTGGAAACAAAACACAGAAGAAAACTCAAGGACACAACTGCAGCTTCTGTGTTCCGATGGACAGGATCTGGTGCCGTGCCAAAAACGAGGTGATTTTGAGAAAAGAAGGCGTCAAAGCGAGCCCGCAGAGGTATGTTGTCATGCAGGTGAAAGAGGACCCAAAAGCGACTTAACAGAAACAGAGTTTATTTAAGTCCAAACAGGGAATAACAGAAATCCTCTAGTCTGTAGAGGGGAATAACTGGAGAAGCGGCCACAGACTGCAGGTCGCTTCGGGTAGGCGCAGGCCGTAGTAGACAGAGACACCTGCTCACACGCAGCATCTGATGAAGGCAAAAAACACGACAGGACAGGGCGATACACAATCACAGCAAAAACACGACAGGACAGGGCGAAACGCAATCACAGCATGGTGAATACTAAACAAGGAACCGACGGGACAGGAACGGAACACAAAGGAATAAATAGGGACTCTAATCAGGGGAAAGGATCGGGAACAGGTGTGGGAAGACTAAATGATGATTAGGGGAATAGGAACAGCTGGGAGCAGGAACGGAACGATAGAGAGAAGAGAGAGCGAGAGAGTGAGAGAGGGAGGGGAGAGAGAGGGATAGAAGGAGGGAAAGAACCAAATAAGACCAGCAGAGGGAAACGAATAGAATGGGGAGCACAGGGACAAGACATGATAATAAATGACAAACATGACAGTACCCCCCACTCACCGAGCGCCTCCTGGCGCACTCGAGGAGGAATCCTGGCGGCAACGGAGGAAATCATCGATGAGTGAACGGTCCAGCACGTCCCGAGACGGAACCCAACTCCTCTCCTCAGGACCGTAACCCTCCCAATCCACAAGGTATTGGTGACCCCGTCCCCGAGAACGCATGTCCATGATCTTATGTACCTTGTAAATAGGTGCGCTCTCGACAAGGACGGGAGGGGGGGAGGGAAGACGAACGGGGGTGCGAAGAAAGGGCTTAACACAGGAGACATGGAAGACAGGATGGACGCGACGAAGATGTCGCGGAAGAAGCAGTCGCACAGCGACAGGACTGACGACCTGGGAGACACGGAACGGACCAATGAACCGCGGAGTCAACTTACGAGAAGCTGTCGTAAGAGGAAGGTTGCGAGTGGAAAGCCACACTCTCTGGCCGCAACAATACCTTGGACTCTTAATCCTGCGTTTATTGGCGGCTCTCACAGTCTTCCCCGCAGACAAAGGCAGACCGGTAATGAAGTCTAAGGCGATGTGAGACCATGGTCGAGAAGGAATGGGAGCGGTCTGAGACGACCGGCAGGAGGAGAGTTACCCGACTTAGTCTGCGCGCAGTCCGAACAAGCAGCCACGAAACGGCGCGTGTCACGCTCCTGAGTCGGCCACCAAAAGCGCTGGCGAATAGACGCAAGAGTGCCTCCAACACCGGGATGACCAGCTAACTTGGCAGAGTGAGCCCACTGAAGAACAGCCAGACGAGTGGAAACAGGAACGAAAAGGAGGTTACTAGGACAAGCGCGCGGCGACGCAGTGTGCGTGAGTGCTTGCTTAACCTGTCTTTCAATTCCCAGACTGTTAACCCGACAACACGCCCATAAGGAAGAATCCCCTCGGGATCAGTAGAAGCCACAGAAGAACTAAACAGACGGGATAAGGCATCAGGCTTGGTGTTCTTGCTACCCGGACGGTAAGAAATCACAAACTCGAAACGAGCGAAAAACAACGCCCAACGAGCTTGACGGGCATTAAGTCGTTTGGCAGAACGGATGTACTCAAGGTTCTTATGGTCTGTCCAAACGACAAAAGGAACGGTCGCCCCTCCAACCACTGTCGCCATTCGCCTAGGGCTAAGCGGATGGCGAGCAGTTCACGGTTACCCACATCATAGTTGCGCTCAGATGGCGACAGGCGATGAGAAAAATAAGCGCAAGGATGAACCTTATCGTCAGACTGGAAGCGCTGGGATAGAATGGCTCCCACGCCTACCTCTGAAGCGTCAACCTCGACAATGAATTGTCTAGTGACGTCAGGAGTAACGAGGATAGGAGCGGACGTAAAACGTTCTTTTAGAAGATCAAAAGCTCCCTGGGCGGAACCGGACCACTTAAAACACGTCTTGACAGAAGTAAGAGCTGTGAGAGGGGCAGCAACTTGACCGAAATTACGAATGAAACGCCGATAGAAATTAGCGAAACCTAAAAAGCGCTGCAACTCGACACGTGACCTTGGAACGGGCCAATCACTGACAGCTTGGACCTTAGCGGAATCCATCTGAATGCCTTCAGCGGAAATAACGGAACCGAGAAAAGTAACGGAGGAGACATGAAAAGAGCACTTCTCAGCCTTTACGTAGAGACAATTCTCTAAAAGGCGCTGTAGAACACGTCGAACGTGCTGAACATGAATCTCGAGTGACGGAGAAAAAATCAGGATATCGTCAAGATAGACAAAAACAAAGATGTTCAGCATGTCTCTCAGAACATCATTAACTAATGCCTGAAAAACAGCTGGCGCATTGGCGAGACCGAACGGCAGAACCCGGTACTCAAAATGCCCTAACGGAGTGTTAAACGCCGTTTTCCACTCGTCCCCCTCTCTGATGCGCACGAGATGGTAAGCGTTACGAAGGTCCAACTTAGTAAAGCACCTGGCTCCCTGCAGAATCTCGAAGGCTGATGACATAAGGGGAAGCGGATAACGATTCTTAACCGTTATGTCATTCAGCCCTCGATAATCCACGCAGGGGCGCAGAGTACCGTCCTTCTTCTTAACAAAAAGAACCCCGCCCCGGCCGGAGAGGAAGAAGGCACTATGGTACCGCGTCAAGAGACACAGACAAATAATCCTCGAGAGCCTTACGTTCGGGAGCCGACAGAGAGTATAGTCTACCTCGAGGAGGAGTGGTCCCCGGAAGGAGATCAATACTACAATCATACGACCGGTGAGGAGGAAGGGAGTTGGCTCGGGACCGACTGAAGACCGTGCGCAGATCATGATATTCCTCCGGCACTCCTGTCAAATCGCCAGGTTCCTCCTGAGAAGTAGGGACAGAAGAAACGGGAGGGATGGCAGACATTAAACACTTCACATGACAAGAAACGTTCCAGGATAGGATAGAATTACTAGACCAATTAATAGAAGGATTATGACATACTAGCCAGGGATGACCCAAAACAACAGGTGTAAACGGTGAACGGAAAATCAAAAAAGAAATAGTCTCACTGTGGTTACCAGATACTGTGAGAGTTAAAGGTAGTGTCTCAAATTTGATACTGGGAAGATGACTACCATCTAAGGCAAACATGGGCGTAGGCTTGTCTAACGGTCTGAAAGGAATGTTATGTTTCCGAACCCATGCTTCGTCCATGAAACAACCCTCAGCCCCAGAGTCAATCAAGGCACTGCATGTAGCACCCGAACCGGTCCAGCGTAGATGGACCGACATAGTAGTACAAGATCTAGATGAAGAGACCTGAGTAGTAGCGCTCACCAGTAGCCCTCCGCTTACTGATGGGCTCTGGCCTCTTACTGGACATGAATTAACAAAATGTCCAGCAACTCCGCAATAGAGGCACAGGCGGTTGGTGATCCTCCGTTCCCTCTCCTTAGTCGAGATGCGAATCCCTCCCAGCTGCATGGGCTCAGTCTCAAAGCCAGAGGAGGGAGATGGTTGCGATGCGGAGCAGGGAAACACCGTTGATGCGAGCTCTCTTCCACGAGCCCGGTGACGAAGATCTACCCGTCGTTCTATGCGGATGGCGAGAGCAATCAAAGAGTCCACATCTGAAGGAACCTCCCGGGAGAGAATCTCATCCTTAACCACTGCGTGGAGTCCCTCCAGAAAACGAGCGAGCAGCGCCGGCTCGTTCCACTCACTAGAGGCAGCAAGAGTGCGAAACTCAATAGAATAATCCGTTATGGACCGTTCACCTTGGCATAAGGAAGCCAGGGCCCTAGAAGCCTCCCTACCAAAAACTGAACGGTCAAAAACCCGAATCATCTCCTCTTTAAAGTTCTGGAACTTGTTAGAGCAATCAGCCCTTGCCTCCCAGATAGCTGTGCCCCATTCTCGAGCCCGGCCAGTAAGGAGTGAAATGACGTAAGCAACCCGAGCTCTCTCTCTAGAGTATGTGTTGGGTTGGAGAGAGAACACAATCTCACACTGCGTGAGAAAGGAGCGGCACTCAGTGGGCTGCCCGGAGTAGCAAGGTGGGTTATTAACCCTAGGTTCTGGAGGCTCGGCAGGCCAGGAAGTAACAGGTGGCACGAGACGTAGACTCTGGAACTGTCCAGAGAGGTCGGAAACCTGAGCGGCCAGGTTCTCCACGGCATGGCGAGCAGCAGACAATTCCTGCTCGTGTCTGCCGAGCATGGCTCCTTGGATCTTGACGGCAGTGTAACGAGCGTCTGAAGTCGCTGGGTCCATTCCTTGGTCGGTTCCTTCTGTCATGCAGGTGAAAGAGGACCCAAAAGCGACTTAACAGAAACAGAGTTTATTTAAGTCCAAACAGGGAATAACAGAAATCCTCTAGTCTGTAGAGGGGAATAACTGGAGAAGCGGCCACAGACTGCAGGTCGCTTCGGGTAGGCGCAGGCCGTAGTAGACAGAGACACCTGCTCACACGCAGCATCTGATGAAGGCAAAAAACACGACAGGACAGGGCGATACACAATCACAGCAAAAACACGACAGGACAGGGCGAAACGCAATCACAGCATGGTGAATACTAAACAAGGAACCGACGGGACAGGAACGGAACACAAAGGAATAAATAGGGACTCTAATCAGGGGAAAGGATCGGGAACAGGTGTGGGAAGACTAAATGATGATTAGGGGAATAGGAACAGCTGGGAGCAGGAACGGAACGATAGAGAGAAGAGAGAGCGAGAGAGTGAGAGAGGGAGGGGGAGAGAGAGGGATAGAAGGAGGGAAAGAACCAAATAAGACCAGCAGAGGGAAACGAATAGAATGGGGAGCACAGGGACAAGACATGATAATAAATGACAAACATGACATATGTAGTCTAATCATTGCAGTTCGAGTTGTAGCCTAGGCATTATACAGGTTAGCATATGTTGAGGAGATAATAGACAGTAACTGTGTCACCTTACATTGTAAGAGACCGTCATTGTGTCATTTTACATTTCAGAATAAAAATTAAAGGTGTTGTTGTGTTTTAATTACTTCGGGTTCTCTCACATTTTTCATTATCATAATCTCCCATGTCTGATGTGATGACTAGCCATGGTTTATTTACATGACAAAATGTCATGCTTTTAACAACTGTATAGCCAAATGTGAAATACGTATGGCTACCTGGGATAGGCCTATTTGGTTGCATGTGATCGGGTCTATTGTGAATTCACAACCCCTACCTCCCCCTGTTGATAGTGGTCTAACAATATAATTACTTTTAAGCCCATGGCCAAAAATAGCTAATCGCATGCTGTTCTGCACATTTTGCAATTAGGCCGAGAGAACTTTGCATTTTTAAGCTAATTTCCTTCTATTCTACAAATTTGACCATGATGGTGAGAGAAAATGTTTCAGTTTAACAGCTAATTTACTGTAATTCTAAACATTTTTACATGGGTTATGGCGTGATCATATCTGATCTGGGGGCTAATCTTATTAATTTACCAGAGGGGCTATATCATAAACCCTAAATATTACAGAATGGGGTAAAAGAATAGCAGCCGTATTGGTCAGGGAGAAATCTTAATCAGTCTAATTGGAATGAATGGCAGTAGAGGCATGATCCTGATTTAATTTATGCAGTAAAATAAAACAGAGGCATGTGATATCAAAAATTATGTAAAGGAATGATTGTCAATCTAAAATATTGTTAAAAAAAATACAGCCCAATTGAGATGGTTTGGGAAGAGTTGGACCGCAGAGTAATGGAAAAGCAGCCAACAAGTGCTCAGCATATGTGGGAACTCCTTCAAGACTTTTGGAATAGCATTCCTCATGTAGCTGGTTGAGAGAATGCCAAGAGTGTGCAAAGCTGTCATCAAGGCAAATGGTGGCTACTTTGAAGCATCTCAAATATAAAATACATTTTGATTTGTTTAACACTATTTTTGTTACTACATGATTCCACATGTGTTATTTCATAGTTTTGATGTCTTCACTATTTTTCTATAATGTGGGTAATAGTAAAAATGAAGAAAAACCCTTGAATAAGTAGATGTGTCCAAACTTTTGACTGGTACTGCATATGTAACAATATACCTGTAAAAAACTAAATGTAAAACAAATGTGCTTTTGTCCCCGGAAGAGGGGGGTTGATGGATGGGCTTTTGACTGGTACTGTAACAATATACCTGTAAAAAACTAAATGTTAAACAAATGTGCTTTTGTCCCCGGAAGAGGGGGGTTGATGGATGGGCTTTTGACTGGTACTGTCTATGCATATACGTCTCCGTTTCAGCACCAACTGGTACATTTGAAAATACTCTGATATTGTAGACTATTTATGCACATTTTAGGGTTAGGAAAGTATGTATTAATTAAAAATACAGTGGTTTGATTCATCCTGAAAGTTGACATATTCAAGTTCAATGCATGACATTTTGGAAGGTGGAAAAAGTGTACATTTAGAGGTTGAACAATAATCCTACAAATCTACCCTAATCCTCACCAATCATGGAATTGTATGAAAACGGTCCAGTCATCGTGAACTGTGTGCCAGGCTCCAGGTTTAAACTGCTATGTGGGGTCTGACTTCCATAATGATTCAAATAGGCTACATGTTCC
Source organism: Oncorhynchus gorbuscha (assembly GCF_021184085.1). Classification (NCBI taxonomy): domain Eukaryota; kingdom Metazoa; phylum Chordata; class Actinopteri; order Salmoniformes; family Salmonidae; genus Oncorhynchus; species Oncorhynchus gorbuscha. Next base: position 51,621,981 of record NC_060179.1, read on the forward strand.
AAATGATTGATTCAAATAGGCTACATGTTCCAAATGATTGATTCAAATAGGCTACATGTTCCAAGTAATTGATTCAAATAGGCTACATGTTCCAAATGATTGCACAACATTAGCCTAATATGATCCACAATTTGAATGTATTTATCATCATTGTTAACAACTCAGGAACAACTACACGGGCATGACAGTGTAAAGTGACAGTTATTAATTTATGTGGGTATTACTGACTCTGGCTCCTGATAGTGGCTGATATTTAACATGATTCAAAATTATAAGGGCATAAAATTAAAGTTCTGAATAACGGCACGTCAATTTATAGCCTACTTCATTGTGAAAAGGGGGCTGCAATACATGTTGATAAGATTTAGTTTGTTTCCATATGACTGGTTTCACATTAGTCTCCAGTGGTCATGTCACGCCCTGGCCATAGAGAGGCTTTTATTCTCTATTTTGGTTAGGCCAGGGTGACTAGGGTGGGAATTCTATGTTCTTTTTTTCTATGTTTTTGTATTTCTTTGTTTTTGGCGGGTATGGTTCTCAATCGGGACAGCTGTCTATCATTGTCTCTGATTGGGAACCATACTTAGGTAGCTCTTGCCCACATGGGTTTTGTGGGTAGTTGTTTTCTGTATTGTTCGTTTCCTCACAGAACTGTTCGTTTTCCTCTTTGTTGTTTTTTTTGTTCTAGTGTGCTGATTTGAATCAGGAACACGTCTCACGCTGCGCCTTGGTCCCAGTCATTCACAGGATTGTTACACGGCATAAGAAAATAATCATCTCAAACAATTGCTATGTGTATTTACAATCCCCTTCCCCAAAGGGATTACTCATTTCCCTAGCTCTTATCAATGACTAATATCACTTTCTAATATTACAGTGTATGGAGATGATATGAACAAAAATAAATATGCTTTTCCCACTGTGGAATATGCTTTTTAGGGAATTGAGACGAGGTCCGAATATGGCTGATCTGTAGACACACCTCCGCCACACTTTCATTTCTTAACTCTCCACCTCAAACGAATAGCAGGTGAATCGCATGCTATTCTCGTGCTTAAATTCACAGTCAGAATTCGCATAGAGAGAAAAGGGCATACGTTTTTGGGGGTAAATTCCGTTGATGCTCTCTTTACTCTGGTCGGAATTCCACCCTTATGGACTTGGCTCTAGTGATAGCTACATTGTGCTCTTGGCATCTGAATATATTTCTCTAACATTTAGACCTAAAAAAATATGTTAGGAGCTGGTTGAGGGGGGAGTTACCATTGCTCTAAATCAGATATACGAGTGTTTTCATGACATATGTTATTTACAATGGCAACAGAAGCCGTGCTGTTACTGCCTCAAACATCTTATTTCTCGATCTACACGTCTGCCTCTGACTGGGATCGGGACTGGGGTATGCATGTCTGCCTCTGACTGGGATCGGGACTGGGGTATGCATGTCTGCCTCTGACTGGGATCGGGACTGGGGTATGCATGTCTGCCTCTGACTGGGATCGGGACTGGGGTATGCATGTCTGCCTCTGACTGGGATCGGGACTGGGGTACGCATGTCTGCCTCTGACTGGGATCGGGACTGGGGTACGCATGTCTGCCTCTGACTGGGATCGGGACTGGGGTATGCATGTCTGCCTCTGACTGGGATCGGGACTGGGGTATGCATGTCTGCCTCTGACTGGGATCGGGACTGGGGTATGCATGTCTGCCTCTGACTGGGATCGGGACTGGGGTATGCATGTCTGCCTCTGACTGGGATCGGGACTGGGGTATGCATGTCTGCCTCTGACTGGGATCGGGACTGGGGTATGCATGTCTGCCTCTGACTGGGATCGGGACTGGGGTATGCATGGCTGGAACAGGGCTGACCCGAAACAGGCGAAAATTACACCAAAGCCACCGAGTCTGCCTCGCACCCCAGCTCATGCCCCACTCATTCCCCCTACCACTCCATTCACTCCTCTGTTCACTACCCTTCCTACTGCCACTGAAGCAGCCTGCACTGCACATGTGCATGATAAGGATCATCTAGGGCCGTGACCAACCCCTTGTCTGCTTATGTAAATCCTTAATGTGGCCCATTTAGACAAACTAATTGAGGTAAATTCACAAAGCCCATTTTGTATTTATGTGCTATTAGCATAATTCCTTTATAAAAAGGCAAAAAAGAAAGAAAGAAAGTCATGAAATTACTATTTGAATCGAGGTACGATTTAACCAGAGTCGTGACGATGTGGTTTAGGTACAGTACTATGTTTGAGAGCGTTTGATCGTCCTGCAGTAGAAGGATCTTCATTTGAACCAGTTTGCTACAGCAGGAAAATAATGTAAATTATTGTGTGGATTATAATTATTGGGCATTTTTGCAGGGGGTTATACATTTTTCGTATAGGAAAATCAAGTCTGTAATGACAAAGTTCTCCTGCAACAGGGTGATCGAATTAAGATCCTGCATCTGCATAGAACCCGGCCTCAGCCTGCTCAGTCTAAATGGGACAGGCTATCCCAGGTGAGACACATTCCTAGGTGCATGTCATCTCCAGGTGTCAGGTGCACATCCAGGAATACCTTTCTCATTGTCTCTCTTGCTCTTCTTAGATGGACTGGCCCAGAAACAAGTCCAAGTTCTTCTGGTGATGCCCGTTTGTGAAGGTGAGGGAAAGCTCCCTCTAGCTCAGTCAGTTCCCAGAGAAAGATCCGGTACCTCTGGAAAGTCCCCTGTATACCTGACTGACAAGCCCTGTGTTTTTGATCCCACTGGGGAAAAGTGAATTCCAAGGAGTTGATCCTGTAATTAGTGCAGATAGAGCAGGAAGTTTATTCAGGCGAGGCGGTGCTCTCCAATTGGGCCTACTTACAAGCAGGGGAGAGTCTGGTTACCATTGGGAGGGCAGGTAAAGTAGTGTAGGTTGGGGCAGAGCATCAGCAGCCAAACACCCTGGGATTGAGAGAGTCAGCGTGTCTGTGAAATCATGACCTCACAACATTAATTGTGCTGCTCATTTCTTCTTCTGTTTGATCCACAACATGTTGAAGTTCATGCTTTTTCCTCATGCAGTCACTACATTCAAAGAAAGCTACAGTACTTTGCCCCTTAGGGCCACTGTAATTACATCACCTAAATGCGGGATTTGTTTTTCTCCTGCTCCTCCGCACTTCTTTCAATACATATTCTTGTTTTGTAAATGGATGCATTGAGAACTGAGCTGTGAAGTAAATTGCTAGGAACAACCATGTGGTTTTAAACTACTTTTGTAATGCTCTATGTTTTCGCAATAGCTACCAGCTGGTGGCTAATAATAACACCACCCCATAACACCCAAGGTCGTCACTGCAGCATCGAAATGGGCCAAGACGCCGAATACCACTCAACCCACCAGCCGCCACCTCACAGTCACCACAAACACCCATGAACTCTGATGGACACACACACACAGACACACACACACTGACACACTCATATACCATGTAACATTTCAAACTTCATTCAACAAACATCTAACGTCGGTCCAGTTAATGTGACGAAATAAACATCTACTTCTCCCCTACTTCTGCAGGAATCAGTTTTTATTTATTTAAATGTTTGGTTTTAGAGGGTGTAAAACTAAGCAAAGCCCATCTGCCTTTACCCTTCGCACTGTGAGTAAATCGGTCTCTCCTGGCCTGTGTCAGGCAGCTTTATCTTACTAATTGCCAGTATGTCCTCTCTCCCAACCCCCATACACACCCTCTTCATCACACACACATAGATACCTCACTCACAGACACACATATCTCTGAAAGTCATCATTCCCACCTATCACCCTCACCGCAAACACACACACACACACTCTCTCTCTCTCTCTCTCTCTCTCTCTCTCTCTCTCTCTCTCTCTCTCTCTCTCTCTCTCTCTCTCTCTCTCTCTCTCTCTCTCTCTCTCTCGCTCTCTCTCATCCACAGAGTCTGAGTCTAGGCTGTCGCCGTGGACCAGAGCCAGACTAGGTGAAAAGTCAGCCAATCATCCGTCAGCTCCAGACAACACACACACACACACACACACACACACACACACACACACACACACACACACACACACACACACACACACACACACACACACACACACACACACACACACACACACACACACACACACACACACACACACACACACACACACACACATACACACACACACACACACATGGCAGGTAAGTAGGCTGAGAGAGGAGATAATCCTGATTACACAGGCCTATCCTCAGGTTAGGATTCAACCCACTTGAAATGCTTGCTCAATTCCTCTCTCTCTCTCTCTCTCTCCTCAACCTTCACCCCTTTCATTGTATTTATTCCGCTCACCCCTCTCTCTCCCCATCTATACCACCCATCACTCTCTATCTCTCTCCTTCTGTCTATCACCCGCCTGTCTCTCTCTGTCTCGCTCTCTCTCTCTCTCTCTCTCTCTCTCTCTCTCTCTCTCTCTCTCTCTCTCTCTCTCTCTCTCTCTCAATCTCTCTCTCGCGCTCTCTCTCATCCACAGAGTCTGAGTCTAGGCTGTCGCCGTGGACCAGAGCCAGACTAGGTGAAGAGTCAGCCAATCATCCGTCAGCTCCAGACAACACACACACACACACACACACACACACACACACACACACACACACACACACACACACACACACACACACACACACACACACACACACACACACACACACACACACACACACACACACACACACACACACACACACACATGGCAGGTAAGTAGGCTGAGAGAGGACTTTCTCAGTGAGGAGGGAGAAAGTCCAGATTATTATCAAATCTCCACACCTACCAGGCAGAAACATGGTGTACTTTGGCTGGGCTCTTCTCGTGGCCAACAAAAACAACTGTATGACTAACTACAGGGTCTATACAGCCACAGACGGAGGACAAAATAGAGAGCAAGGGAGAAAACGGAGCATTAAAAGAGAGATGGCATTCACTCTACCACATCATCAGACAATACAACCTCTGTCTTTACAGCTGTACGGTAGCGGTTGTGTTGTCCCGGTGCATTCTGTTTTGTTGTGTTGTTTTGTGTCTCCTAGTGATTGCTATGCTGTTTAGCCAGGCCATGGACACATGTACTGCTGAGTGCACCTGTGTGGGGCATGGGGAGGAAGGTCCAGGCAATGGGCCGTCAGACAGTTGAGAGGGGGAGGATTACAGGAGGAGGTGATGACAGGGCCAGAAGCTAATTTAAAGGGTCCAGGAAGAGCAGGGTTGTCAGAGAAGCAGCTGATGTCAGAGAGCTAGGCCGATAGGCTGACGTGATACTGCAGCTGCAAGGGTCAGGGCATACACAGACACACAGGCTTACACACACACACACACACACACGCACACACACGCACACACACACACACACACGGGTCATGCACACACACACAGGTCCTAATCTACCAGTGCTTCTAACCGGGCTCAGAGCAGACCAAGACAGAGAGAGGGAGGGACAGATGGAGATAAATCCTAAGGAGAGCAAGAAGCGCACCTTCACCCCCCCCCCCCCCCCCAAAAAAAAAAAACACCTGGAAAGCTCTGGGAGCAGTGGAGATGTCAGTCACCTGGCCTTATTAGTATTTTGTATTTTTAGCAGCCACCTGGCCTTATGAAGGGTAAATCATGCTGACAAGACATAACTCTGTAACAGTTATTCATTCTCTCTGGGGATCTACCTTCACTGGGTCACCTACCTAGTACACGGGGAGAAAACACACAGCAAGGTGCTAGGTAGCACTATAAGTACAACACTCTCTTTTGACGTAACAGAGGTTTGAAACCATCACATGTTGGGATAATCTACCCACTCAGGAACTTGCATGAGGCTTTTCTACTGAGAGAGTGGAAGAAATGATGGGATGTGTGAGCATAGTGTGACCATTGTCTTTACCCTCGAATGGTGGGCCATGTTGTAGGGTGTCTGAGTAGATGTTATAGCAGGTGTAAAAAGCATGCATAATGCCATTACTGCAAAACACCAATATCCATACTGCATTTTGATTTACTGTAAGTTGCCAGGGTATTTAACTGTGTTTGTTGTAGGTAGACTGAAGATCTTAGGCCTTTAAATGTTGACTAAACATAATACCAGGCATAACCACAGTAAAGTTGGAGCTTGTTAGGAGAGGACCATAGTAATTGTACTATTGTTGGTGCCACTGTCCTACCCTCCAAGGTCCTTGCAGAGTGTTAAGTAGCATGGTCACTGGTCAACGCATTTCTGTTTTTGCATTTTTAACATCACCATGGTTTCCTGTTGGGCCCAGTTAACGTATTATTTATGGGATAGAGTCTGCCTGAGCTATCTAGTTTTGCTTTCTTCTATTTCTCAGTCTACCCACTCATTGGGACCCTCTAGACCCAGACGCCCAATGAGAAGAGGAGAATACTCAACCCTGGCGATTATTTAGTCTGAACTCTATAAACATGCATAATCTCTGTGTATATCTAGCATTTGTGTCTCTCGGACCAAGTGCTTTTAGTATTTAGACTAGATTTTGTTCTGAGCTCCATGTCTACCCACCCTACTCTTCCCACCCATACAAACTCTGCCTCCCTGCTCTTCTAAAAGCCAAATCACCATGCAACTCACTGATTGGCTTCCTCCAAAACAGTTTAATCGTGTTTTCTCTGCTGATTCGGAGGAATTACGCAGTATCCCTGTTTATTTAAAGGCTTCGTATCACTGCTCAGCAACCCACTTACTGACCTCACTCTCCCTCAGGGACCCTGGTGACATCATCATCCAGCGCCAACACGTCCTGATAACCCTTAACCCTGTGTCACTGTCAATTACATGCAGGCTGGACCCAGATGTTGTGTGTGTGTGTCAGAGGGTGGAGACGCCAACCGTTTAGACTGATAATCAGGAGACAAAAAAATAGGTGGGTTGATATCGTAAACAGGAAATTCGTTTCGAGATACACCTACAAGCCTGCTTTTACTTACACAGTATTCAACTCGCTTAGCACAGAACCATCCAGCTTTCACATAATATGCTGACCCTTTCAGTTTCCACAAAGTAATTTACACCTGTTTTTCTGGGACTGCAAGGTTTGCGCTTTGTGGGCCTGGAACAGTTCACAACCTCTCTAAAATGCTCTCGCAATGATAGATGAAATATCATGTATCCTCGAGGTCAAAATGTTCTCATTCAGACCATTTTGGTAGACTTTATAGTTGCGCTGTCATTTATATGCTCGTATATTTTCATACATTCATTCACAATATTTCTATCCAGATGTCTATTTTTCATATCTCAAATAATCTTGTTTTTGTAGGCTTTATTGTGCATTAGGAAGTAACTAATTGCAGCAAAATATCTAAAGTTTCTTAGGTCATAATGATACCTAAATGCCATTTGTCAATCCTATTTTGCTAATATATATATATATATATATATGTATATGTATATATGGGTACCGTACCAGTCAAAGGTTTGAACACACCTATTGTACACACCTATGTACCTATTTTCTTCATTGTAGAATAATAGCGAAGACATGGAAACTATGAAATAAGACATATAGAATAATTTAGTAACCCAAAAAATTGTTAAACAAATCTAAATATATTTTATATTTCAGATTCTTCAAAGTATACACCTTTTGCCTTGATGACAACTTTGCACACTCTTGGCATTCTCTCAACCAGCGTCACGAGGTTGTCACCTGGAATGCAATTAGTTGTGTTGTGACAAGGTAGTGGTGGTATACAGAAGATAGCCCTATTTGGTGAAAGACCAAGTCCATATTATGGCAAGAACAGCTCAAATAAGCAAAGAGAAATGATAGTCCATCATTACTTTAAGACATGAAGGTCAGCCAATCCAGAAAAGTTTCTTCAAGTGAAGTCGCAAAAACCATCAAGCACTATGTTGAAACTGGCTCTCATGAGGACCGCCACAGAAAAGGAAGACCCAGAGTTACCGCTGCTGCAGAGGACAAGTTGATCAGAGTTACCAGCCTCAGAAATTGCAGTCCAAATAACTGCTTCACAGAGTTCAAGTAACAGGCACATCTCAACATCAACTGTACAGAGGAGACTGCGTGAATCAGGCTTCATGGTCGAATTCCTGCAAAGAAACCACTACTAAAGGACACCAATAATAAGAAGTGGACATTACACTGGTGGAAATCTGTCCTTTGGTCTGATGAGTCCAAATCTGAGATTTTTGGTTCCATCCACTTTGTCTTCGTGAGACACAGAGTAGGTGAACAGATGATCTCCACATGTGTGGTTTCCACTGTGAAGCATGGAGGAGGAGGTGTGATGGTATGGGGGTGCTTTTTTGTTGACACTCTCAGTGATTTATTTAGATATCAAGGCACAAGAGGGGAAACAACTGGAGAAGCGGCCACAGACTGCAGGTCGCTTCGGGTAGGCGCAGGCCGTAGTCGACTGGAGACACCTGCTCACACGCAGCGTCTGATGAAGGCACAAAACACGACAGGACAGGGTGATACACAATCACGGCAAAAAACACGACAGGACAGGGGGCGAAACGCAATCACAACATGGTGAATACAATCCCGAGGAACCGACGGAACAGGAACGGATCACAAAGGAATAAATAGGGAGTCTAATCAGGGGAAAGGATCGGGAACAGGTGTGGGAAGACTAAATGATGATTAGGGGAATAGGAACAGCTGGGAGCAGGAACGGAACGACAGAGAGAAGAGAGCGAGAGTGAGAGAGGGAGGGGGAGAGAGAAGGATAGAACCAAACAAGACCAGCAGAGGGAAACGAATAGCATGGGGAGCACAGGGACAAGACATGACAATAAATGACAAACATGACAGTACCCCCACTCACCGAGCGCCTCCTGGCGCACTCGAGGAGGAATCCTGGCGGCAACGGAGGAAATCATCGATGAGCGAACGGTCCAGCACGTCCCGAGACGGAACCCAACTCCTCTCCTCAGGACCGTAACCCTCCCAATCCACTAGGTATTGGTGACCCCGTCCCCGAGAACGCATGTCCATAATTTTATGTACCTTGTAAATAGGTGCGCTCTCGACAAGGACGGGAGGGGGGAGGAAGACAACGGGGGTGCGAAGAAAGGGCTTAACACAGGAGACATGGGAAGACAGGATGGACGCGACGAAGATGTCGCGGAAGAAGCAGTCGCACAGCGACAGGATTGACGACCTGGGAGACACGGAACGGACCAATGAACCGCGGAGTCAACTTTACGAGAAGCTGTCGTAAGAGGAAGGTTGCGAGTGGAAAGCCACACTCTCTGGCCGCAACAATACCTTGGACTCTTAATCCTCGTTTGTTAGCTCTCACCGTCTGTGCCCTGTAACGGCAAAGTGCAGACCTCACCCTCCTCCAGGTGCGCTCACAACGTTGGACAAACGCTTGAGCGGAGGGAACGCTGGACTCGGCAAGCTGGGATGAGAACAGAGGAGGCTGGTAACCCAGACTACTCTGAAACGGAGATAACCCGGTAGCAGACGAAGGAAGCGAATTGTGAGCGTATTCTGCCCAGGGGAGCTGTTCTGCCCAAGACGAGGGTTTCTGAAAGAAAGGCTGCGTAGTATGCGACCAATCGTCTGATTGGCCCTCTCTGCTTGACCGTTAGACTGGGGATGAAACCCGGAAGAGAGACTGACGGACGCACCAATCAAACGACAGAACTCCCTCCAAAACTGTGACGTGAATTGCGGACCTCTGTCTGAAACGGCGTCTAACGGGGAGGCCATGAATTCTGAATACATTCTCAATAATGATTTGTGCCGTCTCCTAGCGGAAGGAAGTTTAGCGAGGGGAATGAAATGTGCCGCCTTAGAGAACCTATCGACAACCGTCAGAATCACAGTCTTCCCCGCAGACAAAGGCAGACCGGTAATGAAGTCTAAGGCAATGTGAGACCATGGTCGAGAAGGAATGGGGAGATGGTCTGAGACGACCGGGCAGGAGGGGAGTTACCCGACTTAGTCTGCGCGCAGTCCGAACAGGCAGCCACGAAACGGCGCGTGTCACGCTCCTGAGTCGGCCACCAAAAGCGCTGGCGAATAGACGCAAGAGTGCCTCGAACACCGGGATGACCCGCTAACTTGGCAGAGTGAGCCCACTGAAGAACAGCCAGACGAGTGGAAACAGGAAACGAAAAGGAGGTTACTAGGACAAGCGCGCGGCGACGCAGTGTGCGTGAGTGCTTGCTTAACCTGTCTTTCAATTCCCCAGACTGTTAACCCGACAACACGCCCATAAGGAAGAATCCCTCGGGATCAGTAGAAGCCACAGAAGAGCTAAACAGACGGGATAAGGCATCAGGCTTGGTGTTCTTGCTACCCGGACGGTAAGAAATCACAAACTCGAAACGAGCGAAAAACAACGCCCAACGAGCTTGACGGGCATTAAGTCGTTTGGCAGAACGGATGTACTCAAGGTTCTTATGGTCTGTCCAAACGACAAAGGAACGGTCGCCCCCTCCAACCACTGTCGCCATTCGCCTAGGGCTAAGCGGATGGCGAGCAGTTCACGGTTACCCACATCATAGTTGCGCTCAGATGGCGACAGGCGATGAGAAAAATAAGCGCAAGGATGAACCTTATCGTCAGACTGGAAGCGCTGGGATAGAATGGCTCCCACGCCTACCTCTGAAGCGTCAACCTCGACAATGAATTGTCTAGTGACGTCAGGAGTAACGAGGATAGGAGCGGACGTAAAACGTTCTTTAGAAGATCAAAAGCTCCTGGGCGGAACCGACCACTTAAAACACGTCTTGACAGAAGTAAGAGCTGTGAGAGGGGCAAACTTGACCGAAAATTACGAATGAAACGCCGATAGAAATTAGCGAAACCTAAAAGCGCTGCAACTCGACACGTGACCTTGAACGGGCCAATCACTGACAGCTTGGACCTAGCGGAATCCATCTGAATGCCTTCAGCGGAAATAACGGAACCGAGAAAAGTAACGGAGGAGACATGAAAAGAGCACTTCTCAGCCTTTACGTAGAGACAATTCTCTAAAAGGCGCTGTAGAACACGTCGAACGTGCTGAACATGAATCTCGAGTGACGGAGAAAAAATCAGGATATCGTCAAGATAGACAAAAACAAAATGTTCAGCATGTCTCTCAGAACATCATTAACTAATGCCTGAAAAACAGCTGGCGCATTGGCGAGACCGAACGGCAGAACCCGGTACTCAAAATGCCCTAACGGAGTATTAAACGCCGTTTTCCACTCGTCCCCCTCTCTGATGCGCACGAGATGGTAAGCGTTACGAAGGTCCAACAGTAAAGCACCTGGCTCCCTGCAGAATCTCGAAGGCTGATGACATATGGGGGAAGCGGATAACGATTCTTAACCGTTATGTCATTCAGCCCTCGATAATCCACGCAGGGGCGCAGAGTACCGTCCTTCTTCTTAACAAAAAGAACCCCGCCCCGGCCGGGAGAAGAAGAAGGCACTATGGTACCGCGTCAAGAGACACAGACAAATAATCCCTCGAGGGCCTTACGTTCGGGAGCCGACAGAGAGTATAGTCTACCTCGGAGGAGTGGTCCCCGGAAGGAGATCAATACTACAATCATACGACCGGTGAGGAGGAAGGGAGTTGGCTCGGGACCGACTGAAGACCGTGCGCAGATCATGATATTCCTCCGGCACTCCTGTCAAATCGCCAGGTTCCTCCTGAGAAGTAGGGACAGAAGAAATGGGAGGGATGGCAGACATTAAACACTTCACATGACAAGAAACGTTCCAGGATAGGATAGAATTACTAGACCAATTAATAGAAGGATTATGACATACAAGCCAG